>NW_027492630.1:0-26505 GCF_021521415.1 Bidens hawaiensis | reverse complement strand
TGACCACCGGAGCAAAGACTGAACTGGTTTTTGGTTGTGAGGCCATTGTAAAGAGAATGAAGGTGAATGATATAAACGGATTTAATGGATTAAAGCACCGTTAGCCCCACGGTGGGCGCCAAATTGTTTTGGTCAAAAATTGACAATGGTAATTTCGTAACCAAATTAGTAATTGGGACTTGGTGCTTATATGAAATGAACATAAAAGTGCTTGAACATAAGGATTTTTTGCGAGGAAAAAACTCGTTATCCTTAGGATAACAAGCAAAAAACCCCGGGCGGTGAAAAGTATCACCACCGGTTTATTAATAACAAAGGTGATTACAATGGTGGAGCTCAAACTTGATCGTGATTACAGAGAATGCGAGTACTAGTAAGTCTCGTGTGTCTAGAGTGTGTGTTTTATGATCCGTATAGAGCTCTATTTATACATAAAAATAGATAACAAGAATTCCTATAATTATGGAAACAGGAGACTAAATCAATTAGCCGTTTATTCCCTCCATTTAGCACGTTTTCCTTTTCCAACACGTCCTATTAACGGCAAGTCCGGGTCTTTAGGCAATCATGGTGACATTTTTTGACCTGGTAAACATGGAAAGGCTGCAAATAAATTGTTTCCCACGTTTCCTTTTTAACCACACGCTAATAACTGTAGGTCCAAGTCTCCGGGAGATCATAGCAACGTCCTTTGACCTGTTTAAACAAGGAAAATAACGAACAAATTGTTAATTTATACAATATATTTAGGATACCTGTTACCTCGGAATATATCATATCTTGAAGTTATCCCGAACATACTGCTGGCTAAGGATACCAAAAATCCAAGCCCTAACAAAGATAATGTTTAATTTGGTAATACGGTGAAATTAATTCCAAATTATTAAAGATCAATGGAACAAGTGTTGAATTTCATCTAGCTTACATTCGTACAGAATTGTTGTCGTTGAGATGATAACTAAACATCTACAATTGATTGCAAAGTCATTAATTAGGAGAGAAAAAGCTAGTTTAAATGGACATGGGATTTTAAATGTTGTAATTATGCTTCCACCCATTTTAGTTGGTGTTTGGTCACTACTCACTAACTATATATTCCTTTTCTAAGACATTGAATGTGCTCCTTATACATTGAAATTAGTTCAATACAATGCATAAATATGGAACTCAAAGAAGGTTGACTGTATATAAATTATAAAGTATGAGTAACTATATGTAGTTAAATATTAGTCGTTAGCGATGGGTATGTTTACGGTTTAGCTTATTGGTATTCACATTAATGAAACAATATCTCCAACACTAGCTAGGGGAAGTTAAAAAGCAACTGGTAAAAGAAATGAGTATGAATAAATTATAATTGATCATCAAACTAAACAGTGTGAAACAGAACTTCTAACAGTAATAATTCATTTGTAAAGATTATTGGAACAACTAACAGCCGATCCACTTATGTAAGCAGATGCCTAGTTAAGTCATGTATACTAGTCGTTAATGCAGAAAATTAAGATTAGTGTCGTAGAAGGACGTACAATTGCAAAAAAAAAAATTATGAGTTTAAGGCACGCCTGAAGCGTGATATACGAGTTGGTTACAGAGATGAACTTTACTTAAAAATTGAAGCAAATAATAAAGATGATCAGGGGAATGGCAAAAGGTTATCTTGAGATATTATATATGATGGTTCTATAAGAACTTTAAATACCTGAAACAAAAAGATCTCAATAAACTATATCTTCTCTAAAATTGTATGATGTATATTAGAAGAAGATCAACATAGATGATACTCTTGTATACGACGGAGTGTTAAAAATGATAAGGATTAAGAAGTAACATCTTCCTATGAATGAAAAAGTAAAAAAATCATTGCTCAAAATGGAAATATATTAAGCATAGATGACTGCTCTAATGAAATGAGAAGTTTGATGGGTACTTGTCCATGCACTTAAAGTTGAAAAATATGTTTGATATAAATGGACATTTAACATTTTATGCCAAAAAAATAAGATTGGGAAAATCAAATTAAGTGTTATAAGGAGAAATTGGTGGCACCAGGATATTTTTTATTACTTTGATTATGATAAAACATATTCTTTAATGGTGGATGTAATGTAGTGACTTTTGAATATCTTGTAGTCTAATACACAAGGATAATTAATACGTATATTATGAAAGTTACGAATCAGGGATACTGAAACTTACATGCAGTATTTTGGGAGAAAAAAAAAAGGTTACATAGCTTTTAATTTTGGGTTCATTTAAAAGCTATCAAATTAATGAATATTTATAAGTTATCTAGTTTTTAATTTAGTTATTATTATTATTATTATTATTATTATTATTATTATTATTATTATTATTTCATGGATTGAGATAATGCATAACAAATGACGAATTTCCAAAATGTAATATGAAAATAAATAAGTAAATGTTTGGTATCTTTTTAATTCACTAATTACCACACATGATATAAATGGAAAAACTACAAATTAAGGCTGAGAAAGCCGTGTCTCGTTACTCATTGAAGATCACTTGAATTTAGCTCGCTTATAAACAAGCCGTGCTGGTGTAACTTGATTTTTTAAATGAGCCGGGTCCGAGTCAAAGTAAGCTCGTTTATTTGATTTGTTTAAACTAAGCTCCAGTAGGGGTGTGCATAGGTCGGTTTAGGGTGGTTTTCAGCTAAACCCATAACCATAACCGATATATCGGTTAATGGATAGCCATAACCATAACCGACCCGTTATGGCGGTTACGGTTAACCGTAACCAAAAAATGTAATTGGGCTAAAAAGTCCGGCACCATTTATTACAAAAAACCGACATGACATGATATACCAAAGTATATATATAATCATTAATATTAAATTATTAATATCAAATATTAAAAAAAAAGAATGAAATTATATAATCCAACAATGAAATTCAACTTAATTTGATAAAAATTGTTGAACCAAAAATATCAAAATGATATAATCCAACAACATGCTTGGTGGAAGTTAATCCCAAACATATTGTTAATTAAATAGATGGGTCGGTTCGATTATGGCGGTTTTGGAATTATCTTAAACAAAAAACGATCCGTATTTGGCGGTTTTTAAAAATTTATTAAACCGACCCACCGGTTATGTCTGTTATTGGTTAAATCAGTTCGGTTATGTCAGTTATGATTGGCTAAACGGTTATGACGGTTAAGTTGCTCACCCCTAAGCTCAAGTTATAATGTTTTAAGTTACAACTGTTCCATTTAATGTTTTCATAACCGGAACGGACAGCGAATCGGATAGGCGACCGTTCAACCGGTCGGACCGGCCGAAAAACTTTGGTAAAAAATGACGGGTAGGGCTGGAAAAAAGGTTTTTTAAAAAAATATATTTTTTTCATAGTAAACCGGTTCAACCGGATGGGTTTTCCGGTTGAACCGGTTCAAACAGGCAGGTTTTGTGGGAGCCGAGCGAACTACACTGAACCGGACTGGTCAGTAGACCGAATCCCAATCAGACGGGTACGACCGGCCGGTCCAGTCCAGTTTCAACAACATTGGTTCCATTTAAAAATAACATGTTTCACAAGTTCACTAAAGACCACCATTACTAGAGCCGCCTAATGGGTAAGCCAAATAAAGCCAACGCTTAGGCCTCCGGTTTTATAAGGCCTCAATCTAAAATAGAGGTTTGTAATATGGGTTTTTGAAAGTGGGTTTATTAAGAATTAATAACTCCGTGACGGGCCACAAATTAAGAAGGAAAGATACGTACTCATTATCACTACATGTCATTCATATTCCATAATTCATTAATACTCTATATAGTTAATTTTAGACCTTCAAATACGTTGAACTAGCCCTGACCATTACATTAGATTTTACTTAAGAATTAAATATTAGTTTTAACTTGAACTAGATGGCTTGAGATTTTACGACCAAAGCCAGGCTCAAGTTTCAGCTTGTTAAGAATAAACTAGCCGAGCTGGTTTGTTTGACTTCGAGCCCGGGCCGGAGCTAAAGTTTGTTCGACCCAACGCACTTGTTAAGCAGCCTTAGGGAATTAAAACTAGATAAAATCTGGCCATTAAGATTCATAAACTTCTTCGTTTTGAAGTGTTTTGAAGCTTTCTATTTTATTATAGGGAAAATTCATAAAAATGTCTACAATGTTCTTCTTGAAATAATGCTACCAACATATGACAAGCTTAAAAAGATAACAAGATATAAAAGCCCAATAAAATCGATGACAAGCATAACTACAAGATTATGTATAGTGGTTGACACTTCACTGACATGTAATCAGTGGGCCTTTAACTAATCTATAATTTAACAATGCTATGGTGGTTTTAACTAACAACTAATTTAAAGAGAAAACTAAAAACAAGAAATAAAAATATGTGACTAATTGGGGATAGACCGCACGTCACACACCATTGACATATGTTAAAACATTCACGGATCATTGGTTGGCGCCCCATTTTGGTGGCTGCATAGTGGCTTTGGCGCCCTCGGTGTGACATCTGCCCGGATCCGACCCGACCCAGGTACCCGTTTCTCCGATCCGATCTCTTTCTTTTATGATTTAATATTTATTTATACTTATACTTTACTTTTAATAATAACAATATATTTTCCTTTCCGCCTCTTCCTCTCTTTTTCTTCCCGCCGTCCCGTCCCTCTTCTTCTCTCTTTCCGCCTTCTTTTCCCTCTTGTTGCCGTCCCGCCTCTTTCTCTCTTGTCGTTCCGCCCTTAAGCCTTGAACCCCTTCTCTTATTTTTGTGTCCTTTGTTTCTTCCCGCCTAAGGTTGTCTGCGCAGCTCCACGCGCCAGACTCCTTACAAGGAAGCCTGCGTGAAGACCAGTTGTTCCTGCGATATGCGAGGCGAACTGTTCTCGCAGCGCGCTAAGAATTGTAGTTCTTCCCGTAGCGCGCTAAGAACGGTAGTTCTTCCCGCGACGCGCTAAGAATTGTAGTTCTTCTCGCAGCGCGCTAAGAATGATAGTTCTTCCCGCGACGCGCTAAGAGTTCTAGTTCTTCCCGCGGCGCGCTGTGAACTGTTCTCTTTCTGTCTTCGCCCTCGCGCGTGCGCTCGATGCCTTCTCGCGCTAAACCCTTTGGGTTTTCTGCTGTTTAATCTAGCCGTTTACTTTTGTGATGTCTTATCTTCTGTACTGTTGGCCTGACCTATCTTATGTCTGAAAGGTTACTTTCGGCGCAGCATGCGCACCAACCCCATTGGTTGACAGAAAAAGTGACTGATATTATCTTTTGAGATCTGCTTTTCCATGCTTGACCAGTACCTTTATCTGACCCTCCCATGCCTGTTTACTGTTACCTGTCAGCTTTTCCCTTGTCCCCTGCAGCTGCCATATCTTTTGATATCTTTTGCTTTTGGAATCTTTTGCTTTTTGAGATCTTTTCCCCTTTTCTAGGGATTGTGTTCCCTAGGGTTTCTCTATAAATAATAATCTTATTTTCTTTCTAACACATCACACACAAACACTTAATTTAACCTTCTCCTTGCTCTCTCTGCCGCCTCCCTCTCTGCCTCCGTCTTCCTCCCTGTTCTGCCCTGCTTTTCCGGTAATATATATTATATATAATAATTTACTTATTAATTATGCTAACTTATAATCAAGACTTAAAGCAAATCGTTAAAACAATAATCTTTAATTATAGGATAACTTGTGCTTGTTTAAAGTTGGTTCTTGCTTTATCTTACACCGCATCATTTATCAAGTGAGTAATCTCGTACCTAATCCCTTTTTATTTTTAATGTTTTGGGATGTTCATGTGTTCATACAAACTTAGAGTCTTAAACTTGTTTATGAACTTTAGTCGCGCAGTATCCCATGTGTTGAGGACGTAGACTTGGCTGTTTATTTGTATGTGTGGATCATTAACCGTCTTGTCGGTCTATTCCGCAGTTTTCATGGTACCATTAGATGAACACGGGAGAACAATCGTTTATGATTTCTCTTTTGTTTACACTTGCACAGTTTTCTTGTTTTATGCTCAATTGGGAGCACAGATTGACTATGAGCTATGAATCTTAGACTTGATCCCGATCTGATTACACCCTTGTTGAAAACCAGACATACACATGTTGCGCGCAGATTTATTGTTATCTATGTATTGTATTAAACTTGATTTCTCACCAACACGCAAGTGTTTGACGTTTTATTTTAACACATGTTCAGGTTTGCTGTAGCTACATTTGGAGCTTGTGGACACGTAGGACGTTTTTACTTTTGGACCTAGATTAAAATGTATCAAGACAAGTTATTGTTGTTCGAATATTTTGTCTTATAATATATTGATTTATGTTGATTTATGTTATCCTGTGTCTACGCTGCGCGTGCGCGAATGAATGTATTTATTAAATATTGACACCCAATAGTGTCACGAGTAATGAAACAATATGTGGCGCCCCGATGTATAATCCGCCTTTGGTCGGGGTGTTACAGATTGGTATCAGAGCTCGTTGACTTTAGGATAGGTGGTTAGACGTAACGGCCTAGAATACCTAAGAGTCCCTTCTCGCGCATGAGAGAAATCTCATGTTTGCGCGCTTATTGTTAATTACTCGTTATTTATAAATATGCTTGCGCAGACGCAGCGTATGGTTTTATGTTTTATTTCGCGATATTTCGATTTTTGCTGAATTTCGATTTTTTATTGATTTTACTTACATATTGGTTTGTTGGGATTGAAAATCCGAAAAGTCATGGTGATACATGAATAGTTGATTTTCAATTTCCATTTACGATTATGTTCTGAGGTTGGAGACTTGAAAAGTCATGGTGATACATGAATTGTCAACCTCCAATACTCATTTTCTAGTATATTTTATATTGAGGATTGAAAAGTCATGGTGATACATGAATCGTCAATCTCCAATACTCGTTTACTCGTCATTTTAAATTGAGAATTCGGAAAGTCATGGTGATACATGAATTGTCGATTCTCGATTCAGATTTGTTATCTGTATTAAGTTTGCATTCAAATTCATGTTTTATTTTAGCTATTGATGGTATCTAACCCCGCGAAACCAAGCTTTATAAGATTAAACTTTGCGCTAAGATATTAACAAAAATTAAAACTTTTATAGAATGCCTCCACTATCTCGCCGATTTCAGAGAAGAGAAGCCTCGCGCATGCGTAGACAGCAACGTTCCCAGGAAATGGCCGCCGCAATAGCCCAAGCTTTGAGCCAAAACAATACCTCCAGTTACAACATTAAGTCCTTTAACGCGGGTAACCCTCCAAAGCTCACAGGTCTTGAAGAAGCCACCGTGATGCTCCAATGGCTCGAGAAGATTGAAAACACTTTCCTCCACACCCAATGCCCCTCAGACAGACGAACCCTATATGCTTCCAGTGTCCTGGAATCTAGAGCGCTTACATGGTGGAATGGAGTAGCTCATGCGCGTGGCGCAGAGGCTGCTACCAGCATGCTCTGGGAGGAATTTAAGGATCTCTTGACGCGAGAATTCTGCCCTCCCAACGAAGTTAAGCGCCTGGAGGAGGAATTTTGGAATCTTAAGCAATACAGCGGGGAAGCGCGCGAGTACGCGACGCGCTTCCATGAACTAAGCCTGCTTGTCCCTCACCTTGTTACCCCTTCCCGCCGAGCCATAGAGAAATTCCTTGGGGGTCTCCCCATGGAAATTCAAGATTCTGTATGGGCCAGAAACCCACTAACCCTCTCTGACGCCATCGAGTTGGCCGCTGTGCTCAGCGACAACCATGTCAGAGCAGGAACCCTGTTCCTGCGAGGAGCTGAGAAGACTAAACCCACCAAGACTGCCCCTGAACCAACAGAAACCAAACCAGAACCCTCAAACCGTAACAACCTCAAGCGCAGGCGCAAAGCCTATGCGCTTACCAACCCGCCCATTGTCCAGCAACCCGCCTATCAACCTCCAGTTTACGCGCCTAACCCACTGTCAACCTACCCAACACCTCCTGTAGTCCATAACTATGCCTTAACCAATCCGGCACTCCCTGCCCCGCCAACTAAGAAACCTTACACAGGAAACCACCCCTTTTGCCCAACCTGTAGATTTCACCACCCAACCCAAACCCCGTGTCGACTTTGTAACCGATGTGGCCGCGCTGGTCACCTTGCAGAAAACTGTAGAGTCCTTCCAGCCAACCCAATCGCACAAACACCACCAACCTACCCGCAGAACCCACAACCAACCTACCAAAACCCACGACCCAGATCGTGCTTTAACTGCGGTGATCCCAGTCATTTCCGGAACGCGTGCCCAAGGCTACAAGTTCAGATTACGCAAGCGAATCCGGTGAACCAGATCTCGAACCAAGTGACGCGTGGCCGAGCTTTTAACATAACCGCGCACCAAGCGCAAGCGAATAATGACGTAGTTAATGGTACATTTTTGCTTAACGGATTTTATGCTTCTGTACTTTTTGATACTGGCGCCGATCGAAGTTTTATTTCTCGCGCGTTTGAGCAGAAGCTTGCGCGACCGCGCAGCGATTTAAAAGAAAATTTTTCTGTTGAATTGGCTAATGGTGAAACTGTTTTAATTAGCTCAGTGATTAAAGATTGCACGCTTAACCTTAACGAAAACGATTTTCTAATCGACCTCATCCCCATGCCTCTTGGAAGTTTTGATGTTATCATTGGTATGGACTGGCTCTCGAATAATCGCGCCGAAGTTATTTGCGCCAAGAAGTTGATTCGCATTCCTCGAGAAAATGGTGATCTTCATATTTACGGCGAAAAACCCTCCAGTGGTCTTAAGCTTATGTCTTGCGCCGAAGCCCGAAGGCTCATGCGGAAAAAGTGTGTTGCATTTTTAGCCCATGTGGTTAAACCCGATGAAGGAAAGAAGCTTCGCGATATCCCTGTTGTGCGTGATTTCCCTGAAGTTTTTCCTGATGATCTTCCTGGTATCCCTCCCGCTCGTGAAGTCGAGTTCCGTATTGATCTTGTCCCTGGTGCTTCCCCCGTAGCCAAATCTCCTTACCGTCTTGCGCCCGCTGAGATGCAAGAATTGGCAAGTCAACTTCAAGAGTTGACCGCTAAAGGATTCATTCGCCCTAGCTCTTCGCCCTGGGGTGCTCCGGTGTTGTTCGTTAAAAAGAAAGATGGTTCGTTTCGCATGTGTATTGATTACCGCGAGTTGAACAAACTCACCATTAAGAACCGGTATCCCTTACCGCGTATTGACGACCTCTTTGATCAACTCCAAGGTGCCTCTTGTTTCTCCAAGATTGATCTCCGCTCTGGCTATCACCAGTTGCGCATCCGCGATGAAGATGTTCCGAAGACTGCTTTTCGAACTCGTTATGGCCATTTTGAATTCTTGGTCATGTCCTTCGGTTTAACCAACGCACCCGCCGTTTTCATGGATCTAATGAATCGGGTGTGTAGGCCTTTCTTGGATAAATTCGTGATTGTGTTTATCGATGACGTTCTGATTTATTCTAAGACCAAGGCCGAGCATGAGCAACATCTTCGGTTGGTATTGCAAAAGCTTAGAGCCGAGCAGCTCTTTGCCAAGCTCTCCAAGTGTGAATTTTGGTCGGATGAAGTACAGTTTCTTGGCCATGTTGTTAACAAGATGGGTATCCATGTCGACCCATCCAAAATTGAAGCAATCAAGAACTGGATTACGCCATCCACTCCTACCGAAATCCGTTCCTTTCTGGGCTTAGCTGGTTATTACCGGCGCTTCATTTCGAACTTTTCAAAGATCGCTTTGCCTTTAACAGCTCTAACGCACAAAGGTAAACCGTATATTTGGGGCTCGAAGCAAGAAGAAGCCTTTCTGACGCTCAAGCGTTTGTTGTGTGAAGCTCCTGTTCTTGCGCTACCTGAGGGTAATGAAGATTTTGTCGTGTATTGCGATGCATCCAACCAAGGTCTCGGTTGTGTTCTTATGCAACGAGGCAAGGTTATCGCTTACGCATCAAGGCAACTCAAGGTTCACGAGAAGAATTATACAACTCACGACCTCGAACTAGGCGCAGTTGTATTCGCCTTGAAGATCTGGAGACACTACCTTTATGGTACTAAATGTATCCTCTACACTGACCATAAAAGCCTTCAGCATATCTTTGATCAAAAGGAACTCAACATGAGACAACGCCGATGGAACGAACTCATCAGCGATTACGATTGTGAGATCCGGTATCATCCTGGTAAGGCTAATGTGGTAGCCGATGCGCTCAGCCGAAAACCCAGCCAGCTTAACTGTATTTTGCCGCGCACGCAGCTTCACTTTGCGCCGATTCAGAGCAATCTTGAATCACGCATTCGTGACGCGCAGCGCGCATCCATCAGTAATGGTAACCTTCGCGCCGAGTTAGCGTGTGGCGCGGAAGCTCATTTTGTCCCTAATCTGAGTAGAATTCTCTGCTATCTCAATCGCATCTGGATTCCCTTTGATGAGAATCTTCGCGCTGATATCCTGAGTGAAGCGCATAAATCTCGGTATTCTATTCATCCCGGCGCTGATAAGATGTACAAGGATTTGCGCATTACTTATTGGTGGCCCGGTATGAAAAAGGATATTGCTGTGTTCGTAGCTAAATGCCTGACTTGTTCTAAGGTAAAAGCTGAACACCAACGCCCATCTGGTTTGCTCGAACAACCAGAAATTCCTGCGTGGAAATGGGAAGGTATAGCAATGGACTTTATTACCAAGTTACCTTTGACAGCAAGCAAACATGATAGCATTTGGGTAATAGTGGATCGTTTGACTAAGTCTGCTCACTTTCTGCCCATTCGTGAAAACTACCGTGTTGAGCAACTTGCGCAGCTTTATGTCAAGGAAATTGTCTGCCGCCATGGTACTCCTTTGAGCATCATATCTGATCGCGATGGCCGTTTTATATCTCGCTTTTGGAAATCTCTCCAATCTGCGCTAGGAACTCGCTTGGACATGAGTACTGCATATCATCCTCAGACTGACGGACAGTCTGAGCGAACTATTCAAACTCTTGAGGATATGCTCCGATCTTGTGTTCTTGATTTTGGAGGTAATTGGGATTCGCACCTGCCTTTGATCGAGTTCTCTTATAATAACAGCTATCATTCCAGTATTGGTATGGCCCCATTTGAAGCACTTTACGGTCGTAAGTGCCGCTCCCCGATTTGTTGGAGCGAAGTGGGTGAAGCTCAAATCACAGGACCCGAACTTGTTCAAGAGACAACCGATAAAATCGCCAAGGTCCATGATCATCTGCTGACTGCCAGAAGCCGACAGAAGAGTTACGCAGATCGTAGGCGAAAGCCTCTCGAATTTCAAGTTGGTGATCTTGTTCTCCTCAAAGTGTCGCCTTGGAAAGGTGTTATCCGCTTTGGGAAGAAAGGTAAGCTTGCTCCTCGTTATGTTGGTCCATTCAAGATTCTCGCGCGTGTGGGAAAAGTTGCCTACAGACTTGACCTGCCGCCCGCGCTCAGTAATGTGCATCCAACGTTCCATGTATCCAATCTCAAGAAGTGTTTAGCTGACGAGAACCTTCACATTCCACTTGATGAAGTTCAAGTTGATGAATCTATGCATTTCGTTGAGAAGCCTGTTGAGATTATGGATCGCGAGGTAAAGCAAACCAAGCGCAGTCGTATCCCTATCGTAAAAGTTCGCTGGGAGTCCAAGCGCGGAGCCGAGTTTACATGGGAAAGGGAAGATCAAATGAAGATCAAATACCCGTACCTGTTCTCTGCGCAACCTACTTCGAGATAAATTTCGGGACGAAATTTCTTAAAGTAGGGGAGACTGTGACATCTGCCCGGATCCGACCCGACCCAGGTACCCGTTTCTCCGATCCGATCTCTTTCTTTTATGATTTAATATTTATTTATACTTATACTTTACTTTTAATAATAACAATATATTTTCCTTTCCGCCTCTTCCTCTCTTTTTCTTCCCGCCGTCCCGTCCCTCTTCTTCTCTCTTTCCGCCTTCTTTTCCCTCTTGTTGCCGTCCCGCCTCTTTCTCTCTTGTCGTTCCGCCCTTAAGCCTTGAACCCCTTCTCTTATTTTTGTGTCCTTTGTTTCTTCCCGCCTAAGGTTGTCTGCGCAGCTCCACGCGCCAGACTCCTTACAAGGAAGCCTGCGTGAAGACCAGTTGTTCCTGCGATATGCGAGGCGAACTGTTCTCGCAGCGCGCTAAGAATTGTAGTTCTTCCCGTAGCGCGCTAAGAACGGTAGTTCTTCCCGCGACGCGCTAAGAATTGTAGTTCTTCTCGCAGCGCGCTAAGAATGATAGTTCTTCCCGCGACGCGCTAAGAGTTCTAGTTCTTCCCGCGGCGCGCTGTGAACTGTTCTCTTTCTGTCTTCGCCCTCGCGCGTGCGCTCGATGCCTTCTCGCGCTAAACCCTTTGGGTTTTCTGCTGTTTAATCTAGCCGTTTACTTTTGTGATGTCTTATCTTCTGTACTGTTGGCCTGACCTATCTTATGTCTGAAAGGTTACTTTCGGCGCAGCATGCGCACCAACCCCATTGGTTGACAGAAAAAGTGACTGATATTATCTTTTGAGATCTGCTTTTCCATGCTTGACCAGTACCTTTATCTGACCCTCCCATGCCTGTTTACTGTTACCTGTCAGCTTTTCCCTTGTCCCCTGCAGCTGCCATATCTTTTGATATCTTTTGCTTTTGGAATCTTTTGCTTTTTGAGATCTTTTCCCCTTTTCTAGGGATTGTGTTCCCTAGGGTTTCTCTATAAATAATAATCTTATTTTCTTTCTAACACATCACACACAAACACTTAATTTAACCTTCTCCTTGCTCTCTCTGCCGCCTCCCTCTCTGCCTCCGTCTTCCTCCCTGTTCTGCCCTGCTTTTCCGGTAATATATATTATATATAATAATTTACTTATTAATTATGCTAACTTATAATCAAGACTTAAAGCAAATCGTTAAAACAATAATCTTTAATTATAGGATAACTTGTGCTTGTTTAAAGTTGGTTCTTGCTTTATCTTACACCGCATCATTTATCAAGTGAGTAATCTCGTACCTAATCCCTTTTTATTTTTAATGTTTTGGGATGTTCATGTGTTCATACAAACTTAGAGTCTTAAACTTGTTTATGAACTTTAGTCGCGCAGTATCCCATGTGTTGAGGACGTAGACTTGGCTGTTTATTTGTATGTGTGGATCATTAACCGTCTTGTCGGTCTATTCCGCAGTTTTCATGGTACCATTAGATGAACACGGGAGAACAATCGTTTATGATTTCTCTTTTGTTTACACTTGCACAGTTTTCTTGTTTTATGCTCAATTGGGAGCACAGATTGACTATGAGCTATGAATCTTAGACTTGATCCCGATCTGATTACACCCTTGTTGAAAACCAGACATACACATGTTGCGCGCAGATTTATTGTTATCTATGTATTGTATTAAACTTGATTTCTCACCAACACGCAAGTGTTTGACGTTTTATTTTAACACATGTTCAGGTTTGCTGTAGCTACATTTGGAGCTTGTGGACACGTAGGACGTTTTTACTTTTGGACCTAGATTAAAATGTATCAAGACAAGTTATTGTTGTTCGAATATTTTGTCTTATAATATATTGATTTATGTTGATTTATGTTATCCTGTGTCTACGCTGCGCGTGCGCGAATGAATGTATTTATTAAATATTGACACCCAATAGTGTCACGAGTAATGAAACAATATGTGGCGCCCCGATGTATAATCCGCCTTTGGTCGGGGTGTTACACTCGGCGCTATTGTGGCACCCCTTGCACCTTCTTGGCTCTCCAATAAACTTAGCCTAACAAAAGTACGAATCTAAAAAGTGTAAATAAATGACATGAATGCACTTAACTGAATTGACGAATGTTGTATAATACTATTCTTATTTTGTTTAATAAGCATATTGTTTAGTATGGATTTCATGGTCACATAAATGAGTTAGTTTGATGTGATACTAGATGGAGATGGGTGTGGTGGTAAAAAAATGGATGGCAAAGAAACTCAACACGTTGTTCATCATATTTGAAATGACATGAATATAACTTTCGGTGAAACCTAAAAGCTTCATTGGTGTCCTTTTGGCTCTTATAAAACTCTATTCTTTGAACTTCCTTCATTTTCGCCTTCTTTTTCTCATATTTGTTCCCTTTCTTTTTGTGGGTTTCACTTGTTAGGTGATTAAAATGTCAATTTCAAAGACTTTTGGACCGAAGGTACATGTCACTTCCAACATTTTCGATGGTGTATAAGTATTGCGCATATTATATGCCCCACAAGTGAAAGCCTAGCAGTCACATGTTGATGTGAGTTACGAAGTTATGACATAAATGTGACTTGTGTTTTCTATAAACGAAGTTTTGACTTCGTGATAAGTCGTTATAAGGCCTACCAATCAGTGGTGGATCTAGACCAAAATGTCAGGGTAACGTTCAAAATAATTTATTTTAACGTATTTCATGCACAGTAAACTAAACAAAAATAGATTCACGATAATAAAAAAATTTAAACATATGTGCTGTGTATTTCTCTTCTTCGATTTTTGAAAGCATGAAATCGAGCCATGACATTCTCTTCTTTACTTTATCAAGTGTTTCTCTTTCAACCGCACATATTAAAATTGTAAGGCCCCGATGCCGGTGTCCTATATTGGGTGTTGTATTTACTCATAAACATAGTTCTAAATATCAGAATTAATTAAAACTTTCGCGGAATACTTAAAACTTCAACCAATATATTACAAAACATAAATCCATGTCTTAAACATCCAAATTGTCATAACATAACGTCATAAAATAACATCATAACATTCTTTTCAAGATGCCAGTTTCTTCAGTTCAATGTCATTTGTCTCCCTCAAGCCAGCTGTTTTAACCTATTCGCCTGCGTGCATACTAAAAGTCAGCTACGCTAAGTGAGATCTAGTTAATTAGACAATCATACATTAAATTCACATACTTACTTACACGTATCTAGAGATACGTATTACATGCATAACCTATTCATCTTTCTTTCATACATACTTACATACATACATTTGTTCATTGCTTCATACTTTCATACTTTTACGTTTTAACTCATTTATCTTAAACATACTGCCTCTACATTTTAAAGAGCATTTCTCCTTACTTTCTCGGATATTATTAGGGTCCAGTCCCTACATACATCGGATATTATTAGGGTCTAGTGCCCTACATACCTCGGATATTATTAGTGTCCAGTGCCCTTAATATATCGGATATTATTAGGGTCCGGTACCCTTCATACCTAGGATATTATTTGGGTCCGATTCCTTTTTCTTGTCCGATACAACCATACATACTTTACCTATCTTTTGTTACATATTTATATATATCTTCATACACATCCCCGTACATACTCTTAACACTTTCTATGTTATTTGTCACACCCCGCCTTCGGGCCTAGGCGTGTGACTCACACTTGGTACCACTTTTGTCAATTTATCAAAGTATGCAGCGGAAAATGTTATTTTAAAATATTTACTTTCATAACATAGGGAATTAAATACCCTTGTTTGTTTTACAAAATTACTTGTTTTAAAACAAGTTTAATATATATATGCCTCAATACAAAATTAGCTGAGCCACCAGCTGTAAACTATGCCTAGTGTTCTTCTATCTTCACTGGCATATACATCACTATTCCTTACTCCTGGTTACCTGAAAACAGTTTCAAAATACGTCAGCTATATGCTGGTGAATACGCTGACTCAATAAAACATTTTCACAATTCGTAATGACACAACAAAAATTGTGTTCAACGACTCAGTGGGCCTCAATCCCATCTCATCGGAACTTAAACATACGCACAAACCACATAATCGGACTTCACTCGCCCTAGAGACAGTCACTTGCCTCATGGTCAGTATGTCTGTAGTGTGCCCACTACAGTACATATATGTAAGGATCCAGACACATGTGTATTTTAGTCTGAGTGTTTAGTACTACCTTGTATCAAAACGTTTTAGAGGATTTGAACTAACCCTCATGCAAATACTTTCATAACTCTTTACATATGGATAAGAGTCCATAGTTTATAAGAGTAAATATCTTTCATGCAAAATTCCAAATCTTGAACCAACCCTCATGCAAAATTCCAAATCTTTCATTTTTAGTCCCTGGTCTTTGGTAGCTTGTCATATCTTGATCATAATTCAAAAATACTAAAGCAGCCCTTATGCGGCTCGCGGCGATGCGAGCGTGCAAAGTGCACCATCAAAACGCCACATTACGCCCATCGCCCGAGTCCGAGTCCGTGTCCGTGCGCGTGCGCGTCGGGTGCTTTGCACCCTCCGCTAGGACTAGTGAGAGTGGTTATCCCCATAGGAACATTACCATGAAAAACTCCTTCCTTATAAAGTGCCTCCATTTCTTTCCTACTTTCTATGTGGGATGGAGTTTCCTTACTTATTTTCTTAGCATAAAAATGCTTTCATTTCTTTATCTTATTTTCCCATTACTTATTTCATAAATACTTTTAGTCCTTTAACTTATAAACTTGTCAAATTTGAACCAAAATTTTTTGGGTGTTACATTATTCACATATCGTTCATAGGCATTCATATAGCATACACTTGCCACTTAAGGTAAGTGCATTCACTAATCACATAGGAGAATGCACACAGCCCCGAAAACATAATAGAGAAAGGGGCTAGAAAATCACCTGAATCTTGTTTCTTTCGGAATTGATAGTGATGCCTCTTTTCAGTTAGGCACGGCTAACTGTGTACAAGTTACAAGCATCACTTAACTACTCCTAATTATATCATGATTCTAGGGTAGTGAAGCCCCTAATGAACGGGGTCCGAGGGTTGTGCCCCTGGCAACGGGGTCTAGGGGCGGCAGCCCTTATTGGGTTCAAGGGGCAGAGCCCCTGGCTGGGGTCGAGCTGGATACAATCCAATAGCATCGCATGGACACAATCCAATCGCATCGCACTTCTTAAACTAATCGCATCGCATTTTCTTTAAACGAATCGCATTGCATTTTCTTTAATCGCATTGCATTTTCTTTAAACGAATTGCATCACATTTCTATGTGATGCGATTATGCTTCTGTTTGTGATTCGAATTGTTAATTTCTTCATTTTACCATACTTTCAATTATTTTTCCCTTTAACCATTCTTTATAGCCCGTTTTACTATTTTAACGAGTTATGGGTCATAATAACTTTTTTTCTTTGTTTTACATCCCGATTGTTACCCAAATCATGATCGCGAGCTCATTTTTCATCAAGTTCATGTTTTTCTACTACTACAAGGTCCGATTTGCCTTCATATCAAATCTTAAGACCAACCGGTGTCTAAAACTTGTCCTTTTTCATCAGAACATACCTTATGGGTCCGGTTTGGTACGGATCTGGACCAACCCGTGGATCTAGGCGTGATTCTTATTTTTTGAGGATACTTAAACAAGAAATCTTCCTTTCTTTAACTCGGATTTAGATCCGGGTTTAAAAGAGAGTGTTTGTGTGTGTTCTTGAGGGTGTGTATGTGGGAGTCGGGTGATGGAATGAGTGAGAGTGTTGTCTTTAAGCTTATGCAGTTTCTAACTTTATATACTCCTAATCTATGGGCCTTAAGGCCTATATCCATTCCCTAGCCCATTCTTAAATCCATACCCAACATAATCAAACACTAACACACCATTAAATTAACAAAATTTCCTTTATTTATTATTAACAAAAGTAGGATGTTACAAAATCATTGTTCAAATACCCATCACTCATTCAATTCCGCAAATTCGTCTTGATAAGCTTCAAATACTCATCAAACCATTTTACATTAAAACGTCTTTGGACACTAGAATAATTTGTCCATTTAAAGTCATGATCTTGTGGTTGAAAAGCCTTTTTAACATGATAAGCACTTCTTATGCCATCTATTTGATTAAGATGATAATTAGCGATATGTGATCTATCAGAGGGATCCAAAGGAAGATCATTCAAATCGATTATTCAACATATTGAAGGAATTGAAGCTGAAGGAATATGAGGATCAATATTATCATTTTTTTCCATATCATTATTTGAACTTGGGCCGATATCTTCATTGTCTTGCATATCATCAACAATATTTGAACTTGGAATATGAATATTTGAACTTGGTGTTGTACCGATATCATTGTTTTTTTTTCATTTTCATTTAAAATGATTGCTAACAAGACTTTGTTTACTCATTTCCAAATTCCCGAAACAAAATTTAAACCATAAACTCATAATCAATTTCAATTTACACATAATCCCTAAATCCCTAATCAATTCCAATTTAGACATAAACCCTAAATTCTAATCAATTCCGATTTTCAATTTATATTATCCAAAAATCCAATAAACCATAATCAGTCATTCAATTATCCATAAACAATTTCAAATTAACAAATTATATATAAGCAATTATAATTTTAGTTAAAAGTAGAATACCTAAATTGATCAAGTACAAAGTTGAAGCATGATGGATTCAGATTATTCTTGTGCTTTGGTTTGTCTTCGTGATATGATTCTAAGCGTCAATCTTAGCAATTTCACTAACAAAGAGACCGCCACCTCTAAAGCCCAACATACATTGGCGAGTGCTCTTTTTAGTAAAATTGTTCACAACATGGAGTCACACTTTGACATGACAAGTAGACAAAAAGCCCTTTTTGAGTGTCTACGAGCACCGCATGCTCAAGATTTTCTTATTGCTATCCCTATAGATGGATTAGGCCAGCATATGTCTCTAGTGGAGTATCGAACTATCTTTAAGTATCGCCTCATGATTTCTCTATTCCTGGTTCACGAGATATGTCCAGTTTGTCATAAAGCGTGTTTAGACTCATATGGGGAGCACACTGTGCATTGTAAAGAGCTACTGGGTTCAAGTGCCGACACGATCTAGTTAGGGATGTGCTCTTTGACATATTCAGGTGGGCCAGAATTTCTGTTAAGAAAGAAACACCTGTACATTTCCTAACTGACCCGTCGAAGGGAAGATCATCTCTTCGACCGGCTGACATTTTGGTATTTGGATGGATAGGAGGAAAACATGCGTGTGTGGATTTAATAGGGGTTTCCCCTCTGGTGGGCTTAGAGAGTAGTGGTTTCACATTCGGTCAAGCTGCTTCAGACAATGTGACTAAACATGAGAAGGCGTGTATTGATAAATAACATGTATTTATTCCTTTTTCGTTTGACACTTTTGGTTTCCTCGCGCCTGAAGCTGTGGAGTTACTTACCCGAGTTCAACGGGTCGTGCATAGTAATGTTATTACTCCAAGATCAACGAATGTGGTTTTTAAAAGATTAGGTCTTGCAATTCAAAGCGGGGTTGCGGCGCAGCTTGTTGTCCGCTTTCCGTCTGTTTCGATGTAATTGTTACTATGATCATTAAGTAATTATGGCTCTAGCCCATTGTTAAAAAAAACAATGTTAAGGAAAAATAATCGTTGTTTCACTTTTTGTTATTATTGTATTTTTTGTTTATTTTCGTTATTAATTATGTTTTTTTCTTTGACACTGTGTCTTTTTTTCCTTGATATTGTGTTATATTTTGCGATCTTTGTCTTTTTTTATTTATCCATATGTTTTTTTCACCATTATATATTTTTTTCATCCACGCTGTCTTTTTTTTTTTGGAATATTGGTTTTAAATAATCCCAACTATGCCCTGTTGGTAAATATTAGTCTCAACTTTACACTTGCCTGCTAACAATCCCAACTATTGGTGTATTTGTTTTTAACAGGTCGCAACTAACAGATTACTAACTTCGTTAGTCTAATGCTTACGTGGCGCGCCTAGTTGTCGAAAAAAAATCAAATAGCATCATTATGTGGCATCTGATGCTGAGTAGGCTGCCTTGTTGGACACTTGGACCCATCACTAAACACAAACTTATCATCATCATCACATCCACTATTTGTAACCCACCACCCGTGCAACCGTCGTCGGAACACACGACCTGTTAAAAACAATTCTTGCAGTCACCAAACCCTAGCACCACAACCACATTCGCATCAATCAGAATCAATGATAAGATCAAAAAGCCCTAATTTATATCAAAAAGGCTAATTCAATTCCTTACCAAAAAGCCATAATGTATATCAAAACCTTACAATGCCAGAATACATATCCAGATCTCGCAACCACCATCACCGGAGACACAAATTGATTCTAGCCAAGCTTCAAAGTACGAAATTGACACATAGTCCAATCTGCTACAAACCTGCTATCTGCTCTGCTCGCCGCCATCACCTGGTAAACCTCTTCAGATCTTTCAGATCTACTCGGCGGAACTCTAGTGCCGACGCCTGGTGCAACGCTCCAGATATGCTCGGCTCGCCATCAATCGCAGGTGGCAGTGACGGCAGTGGTTTTGGTAGGGTGGTGGAGGATGGTTGAATGGAGGAAGATGGTGGTGGCCGGAATGTTGGAGATGGCGGTTGGTTGTGGTGGGAAAGAAAAGGTTGGGGAATTATTATTATTATTATTATTATGCTTGATTGCCACATAAGCTGCCACGTAATCAATTCTTTGACAACAAAGCGCGCCACGTAAGCATTAGACTAACGGAGTTACTCAACTGTTAGTCGCGGCCTGTTCAAAACAAATACACCAATAGTTGGGACTGTCAGCAGCCAAGTATAAAGTTAGGACTGATATTTACCAATAGAGCATAGTAGGGACTATTTAAAACCAATATTCAATTTTTTTAGCGATAAAAGGCAAGGAAGACATTTTAGTTTTTTTTTTTAACTTTTTTTTTGTTTTTATTTATATTTTGAGTTATAATTTTTTTATTATTTATCTTAAAATTTTTCTGAGTGATTTTTTTTAGGTCACATATATTTTTCACGTTTATTCATTATGTGTTTTAACTTTTTCTCATATGTAGATTATAGACATACAAACCTAGTTACAACTTAAGCATTGAAACTTTTACCTTGACCAATAATCATTGCTAAAGTGAAAATACAAAGGATAACAAAAATAAGAAGAGCGAGAATAAATCTAATTCCATTTATCTTAGATTCAAATTGTAAAGATTAATTTAAGAGAATATAATAATGGAAAGGGCATAATAACCCACTTTTGTTGACCTTTTCTTTTCACATGCAAGATATATGTCAATTCCCCCATCATTTAAAAATGCCTATAACGTTTCATGCAACATTCTTTAAAAAAAATAAAAAACTCACCATAATGACAAGCGTTTTTTATCTTTAATATGAGCATCATATTGTTATATAAAAAAAACTCTAATAGCTGGGACTGTCAGCAGCCAAGTGTAAAGTAAGGACTGATATTTACCAGTAAAGCATAGTTGGGATTATTTAAAACCAATATTTCTTTTTTTTTAATGGTAAAAGGCAAGGAAGACATTTTAGTTTTTTTTTTAATTTATATTTTGAGTTATAATTTTGAGTTAACTTTACAATTTCAGCACCCAAGTATAAAGTTAGAACTGATATTTACCAATAGAGCATAGTTGAGATTATTTAAAACCAATATTCCTTTTTTTTAACGGTAAAAGGCAAGGAAGACATTTTAGTTTTTCTTTTTCTACTTTTTTTTTATTTTTATTTATATTTTGAGTTATAATTTTTTTTATTATTTATCTTAAAATTTTTCAGAGTGGTTTTTTTTAGGTTACATATGTTTTTCACACTTATTCATTATGTGCTTAACTTTTTCTTATATGTAGATTATAGACATACAAACCTAGTTACAACTTATGTATTGAAACTTTTACCTTGACCAATAATCATTGATAAAGTTAAAATACAAAGGATAACAAAAATAAGAATAGCGAGAATAAATCTAATCCATTTATCTTAGATTTGAATGGTGGAGATTAATTTAAGAGAATACATTGATGCTAAGGGCATAATAACCCACTTTTGTTGACTTTTTCTTTTCACATGCAAGATACATGTCAATTTCCCCATAATTTAAAAATGCCTATAACGTTTTCACGCAACATTCTTTAAAAAAAATAAAAAACTCACCATAATAACAAGCGTTTATTATCTTTAATATGAGCATCATATTGTTATATAAAAAAATACACCAATAGTTGGGACTGTCAGCAGCCAAGTGTAAAGTTATGACTGATATTTACCAATAGAGCATAGTTTGGATTATTTAAAACCAATATTCCTGTTTTTTTACAGTAAAAGGCAAGGAAGACATTTTAGTTTTTTTTTTTATATATTTTGAGTTATAATTTTTTTATTATTTATCTTAAAATTTTTCTGAGTGGCATTTTTAGGTCACATATGTTTTTCACACTTATTTGTTATGTGTTTTAACTTTTTCTTATATGTAGATTATAGATATACAAACCTAGTTACAACTTATGCATTGAAACTTTTACCTTGACCAATAGTCATTGGTAAAGTTAAAATATAAAGGATAACAAAAATAAGAATAGCGATAATAAATCTAATACATTTATCTTAGATTTGAATGGTGAAGATTAATTTAAGAGAATACATTGATGGAAAGGGCATAATAACCCAATTTTGTTGACTTTTTCTTTTCACATGCAAGATACATGTCAATTCCCCCATCATTTAAAAATGCCTTTAACGTTTTCATGCAACGTTCTTTAAAAAAAATAAAAAACTTACCATAATAACAAGCGTTTTTATCTTTAATATGAGCATCATATTGTTGTATAAAAAAAATTAACGGGTTTTCTATATTGTGTTATTGGTCGTTTATTGTGATTTTTAATTAGGTTTTCTATGCATTGTGTTATAGATTTTGGTCATTGTGTTATGAATTGATACTCATATTAATGATAACAATTAAAACAAAGATTACGTCATTGTGTCTTTTTGTTTGTTATTGTGTCTTTGTGCTCATCATTTGTCTTTCTACTTATCATTGTGTTTTAGTCATTGTGGAGAAAAAAGTATTACGCTCATGTCATTGAGTAATATGTAGTTTCCATTACGTTTTACGTGTCAGGTCATTATGTTATATGTATTCACCATTGTGTTTTATGTTTCAGGTCACTGTGTTATATGTATTTATTATTGTATTTTACGTTTAAGGTAATTGTGTAATATGTATTCATCATTGTGTTTTATGCATTAGATAATTTGTTGTTATTTTATCATTATATTTATGTATTATTATTACAAAACTGTATTATTAACATTTATAAAAAACATGGTGATGATTTGAAAGACACAATAACAAGAAGAAAGACACAATGACGAAAAAAACACAATGACAAACAAAAAGACACAATGACGTAATTTATATTTTAATTTTTATATAACAAAGTCATACTCATATTAAAGATAAAAACACTTGTTATTATGGTGATTTTTTTAAATATCATATGAAGACATTATAGATGTTTTAAAATGATGGGGGAATTGACATGCGACTTGCATGTGAAGAGAGAAAATATATATTATTACTTTTATACTCTTTTTCCTTTTATCCCTATTTAACACATGTCAATTAATTATTGCTTCTCACACTTTTCATTTTGGTTAGACTTTGTAGAATAACTGAACCCAATAATCATTTATTGACGTATGACAATTTAGTTAGGGTAGGTGTTGTGCGGGGCTTTAGGCATCAAAATAAAGAGTTACGTCCCGTTAAAACCATATCCTTCTAATACTGTGTTGGGTTTAAAGCTTTGTTATCATGTTAAAGCCATATCGTTTAGCATTCCCCCCCCCCTGCAATTATCTGATTTTTCTCCTTTGCAACCCGTTAATGTGTTGAAGTCCCTCTCTTACCGCTCGGGCTTTAACGTTTGTCGCACCAGATAAGCGTTTGAAGCCCCATTTGGAGCCCAAACACAACAAGTCTTAACAAAACAACACGATTGTTTTTTTTTTACTCTTTTATACTTAAAATAATACACCTTTTTTTTTTCTTTTTCTTTCTAATCACTCCTCTGGAGTGGTGGTCAGGGGCCTTCTTGGGAGATCAGGGGTCTCAGTCCTTAGTGAGGAAAATTTACCGAAAGTACATGTCAAGAATAAATGTGTATTTGTGTTCAATAATAAAAACAAAGGAAACTCAGAAAGGAGGTGGTGTTTTTGTATAAATATAAAAATGATCAACATGAGCTACCGAACATGGAAAGAAGGGAGAGTTTATTATTTTTTTTTTTTGATGTTTTCTGAGTCGTCTTCGTCTATGAAATGGGCAAAATCCGGACAAAGATGAGCATTAGTAATGTGGTTGTCATTTTTTGCTATGATATTTGGATGTTGTTACATAAGTGTTAATTAGGATAGTGACCCGTGTTACATACGGATAGAAAATATTCCAAAAGTCGTATATATGTAGATATCAGAAGATTAATGAAATTCAAATGTCATATTTATAAAAAATAAAAAAAATGATAACACATACTTAATGATATAGTGAAATCAACATCCAAAATATCTTGTCTCATACTTGCTAAAATCAACATTCAAGACATAGTAATATTACCAAAAACTTTAAACTTTTGCGGTAACATAAAAAGTAAATACTTAAAAGAAAAACTTACGATCTCTAAGGAATACTTGGTACTATAAAAGTGTGTATACAAAAGTTTTTAAAAATTTACCGGAGTTAATTATGGTGGTAGATTTGATAGTTGGTACTATAGATGGAGATACATTCTATTTACCATATTGAAACTGCGTAACATTGTTTGATGCAGGAATATTTTACAATGTGTTGAAGATACGATTTACTATCATGTTTGGATTATTAGAAATTCAACTACAACAACAAATGCAAACATGTGAAATGAACATACCAGGGGCATAAGGGGTGAATGAAGAATATGTTGAATGCGTATTTGAATTTGGAATATAAGAAACATCAGGCATATTATATTCATAAGTACCACCGATTGTATTAGTATAACCTGTATTATAAATGTGAATGTGAAAGTAGCAAACTTAAGTTATATTCACAATGTAAGGAATAAACAAAATACATAAATGGGACGGTATTGCCAACAAAACGGCATGGCATGTAGTTATGAATACCCATTATAACACATATTTGGTGTAGTATGATAAGTCATGGAGTTTGTATTATTTGAAATATCAGACGATGAAATCCTTTGAGTTTGAACTACATGTGAAAATATATTGTGTTATTAAATATATACATAATAATATTAAAAATTAAAACAAAAGATCAAAATAAAGATATATTATGGAATAGGATTATACAATTTCAAATTGAAATACATACTATTTGGATTATAGTTGTTGTGAGAAGATTTAGATCCTATCAACTTCCGCTTCTTTGACGGTGTAGACATCTTTAACAAACATCAACTAAATTGAAAACTCAAAAAAAAAAAAAAAAAAAAAAACCATGGTGATTTGTTTATTTGGAATAATGATTATATTTTTAAGTATGTAACATTAACCATAATTATACTAATATTAGAAATATATAGGGATTTAAAATAAAAACAGACATCACTGTAGGTTTTTTAACATAGTATAAATTAGTGTAAAATCAAACATATTGACTTTTAAATAACCTTAACATGGTTAATATATAAATACAATGAATGAAAAAACATTGAAGTTACAATCAATGAGCATGGCAGCATTATGTTATTTTTAAATACATGCACCTTTATCTTCATTATAGAACATGATTTGAAAATAAACTATGTTATAAATAAAGTATTTATAATACATCATGTTTAGTCATTCATAAATTAACAAAATCGTTAAACGATACATAAACCATTTAACATGACATATGGCCTATAAGAACTATTTACCTTGTTCTCTGCAAAACCAGAAGATGTAAGAAAAATACGTATAAACTAGGATAGAGCCCGTGTGATACACGGGTGATAAAACAATATAAAAGGTTGTGAATCTATACCAATCAAGAAAAAGAGAAGGCTAACATCAATTCATCCTAGTTGAGTTAGTAAGCCATAAACATTTTAAAAGCATAGTAGTGAGTTCAATTCCCACCAACAACATATTTTTCATTTTATTATTCATGAAGGGGAAATTATAAAAGTGGAAACTTATACACTTTGCAGCCTATGTGGATGGTCTAATTGAATGACATGTGGAAAATTGTGTTGTTTTAATAGTATAGTTAGATAGTTAGATGGTGTGAATGAAGAACTTTATAAATATACAAAGACAGAATTACAGAAATTGTCCTTTATCTTTCACCCAAATTTCACTTGTTGTCCCTGGTCAAAATTGATCTTTTTTGTCCTTTACATTTCAAAATCCAACAGTGTTTGTCCTTTTCCCCTAACTTGGTTAGATTTTCTTGTTAAGTTTAGTCATGTGACTTGCACATGAGGGTAAATTAGTCATTTTACCCCCATTATTAAAAAAACATGTTTAAAAAAACAAAAGAATACGTACATTTCACCCTATCTTCTCCCGTTTATACTCCATCATCACCAACCCACCACCACCCCAACACCACCGCCATCCAACCTCTAACCGCCATTATGCAAACACCATCTCCGCCTCCCCTCCACTTCTGTGTATGGTCTTTTTCATTGCTATTGACAAAAAGATGAAGTCGCCC
>NW_027492629.1:392500-446483 GCF_021521415.1 Bidens hawaiensis | reverse complement strand
GGTGGTCTAACAGCATTGTAACTTACTTTTGACCTTTCACATATGTCAAAAGAAACATGCTCTCTTCTCATTCTTTCATTTATCTTTGCCATCTTGGGAGTCAGCTTGGGTAGGAATGGCAGCTTGTCTATTGAATCAGGCTTCTGATATCTTCTTCCTCTTTTAGCAGCTTTGATTTGATCATCTAAGATTTGATCACTAGTATCACTCAGATCATCTTGGTTTAAATCTTCTTCTCTGAAGTCATCCTCAGACACGTGCACTCCAATAGATTTATCATCTCTTACTTCTTCCTTCACCGCAAACTCTCCCTCTTCATTTACTTAAACCATCTTGTACATATCAATAAACTCTTCATTGTCTTGGAAAACATCTCTAAACTATTGAAGATATCCATCTCTCTTTTCTTTGTCAACTTTGGGTAAAAAGTTGTTGTTGAATGGTGGAGGAACAAATTTATACTTATCTTCTTCCTTTATTTTGTTCATTATACCACAGATGTTTCCAGTAGACACCAAGTTCTTCAAAAATTCATTCTCAACTTGTAGCTTTGTTCTCTTCAATAATCATCTTCTTTAAACCATCTATCTCTATTATGTATCTTTCCTGAGCTCTATAGCTACTCACACAGTCATCTTCCAAGCTTCTTATTTTCTCTTCATTGATTAGATCACTTGTTTGGTACCCATTGATTATGCTTTGCTTTCTGAAACACTCACCCTCTAGCTTGCCTACTTTTACAGTTAAAGCATCAATTGTTTCATGTAATCAGTTGTAGAGGTTGAGTGTACCTGAGAAGATGATGTTACAGCCTCATTTTCAGCAACTGCCATCAATGCAACATTTGCTTTTGTAATGTCATCAGCATGATCACTCCAATTAAAATTCCCTTCATGCTGTGCAGCAACTGCTACATTCCCTTGATTTCTTGGTTGATTTTGATTGTTTTAGTTGGGGTTGTTTGGGGGCATTTGGAGGGTTTTGATTGTTTCTTTGGAAGTTTTGGTTCTGAGGCACAACTTGCTGATTGTTCATTGGGGTTGTTGGTAGTTGTTGAAATTGGGGTTGTTGTTGAAGTTGTTGTTTCTTGGTTGGTTCTGCTGATATTGGAACTGGCTTCTTGGCTGTTGGTTCTGGTAGTGGTTTACTTGGAAGTTCCTTGGCTGGTTGCATTCTCTAGCAAAGTTACCCGACTGTTGGCAATTATAACAAATGGCCTTTGACTTATCAAATCCGATTCTTTCATTAGGCCCTGATAGAAGAGATCTACCAGTCCTATTGTATTGCCTTTTGCTTCTAAGAGCCAACATGGTAGCCTGCCACTTGAGATCCATGTCTTCAAGATCATCTGCATCAATTTGTTCCAAGTCATCTTGGATGAAACTTGTGTGAATCAAGGTCTTAGCAACAAATTCATTGTATGACTATGTAAACATGGATAATAAATCTTGAGTATCATTCCCTTGTGAACTGCTTCCACCACCATAAGGTACATGCCCACTTGTCACTAAGGTAGATTCATTGTCATCAATAAGTTGAACATTGAATCTTGACTGACTGCCTTGGTGACTTGTACTCCCACCAATGAATGATTTAGGTGTATCAACACCATGTTCATTTGGTTCCTCAATGATGGGAATTTGTTGTTAATTCTTAGTGGACAGGTTTCCCATAGGTGCAATCAGGGCATTTGACATCTGGAAACAGGGCTTCTCCTCCTTGATCATCTCATTTTCGATCATCTCAATCTCAACAGCCTAGAGGAAACAAAATACACCATCCAACCTAAGTCGATCAAAATTTTATTTTTGAAGGATGAATTTGCGGGCTGTATACCACTCCTTTGGCATTGAATTTTGCAACTTGGTGTTCAAATCAAATTCAGTCATCACATAATCAGTTGTTCTCAGGTCATTCACAATTACTAGAAATCTATCAAGAATTGATTTCAATATTTCTCCATCCTTGTACTTGAATCTCTCAAGTTTTTGCTTGAGTCTTTCTTTCTTGATATTTTTCAGCTCAGTGTTACCTTCAAACATCTCAAGGATTGCATCATACATAGCCTTTGTCGTGGTATGATGTGCAACCTTGGTTAGAATATCCCAAGACAGACCTAGCTTTATCATAGCTACAACCTGGTCATCAATCTTTCTCATTCTTTCAGCCACTGCTTGATTAGGATAGCTTTATCATAGCTACAACCCGGTCATCAATCTTTCTCATTCTTTCAGCCACTGCTTGATTAAGATTTGCACCATCAGCAACATATGGACCAGTTTTGATTGAGTTCCACATATCCACATCATTGTAGCACACAGCAGCCTCAAACAGAACTTTCCACTTAACAAAATTCTCCTGCCCATACAGCCTAGGTATTTTGTTAGTCGATACCTCTTGCTCTTCAAAACCAGACATATTTTTGGTGTTTTTGTAAAATGATTTTAAAGAAAACAGAGAAAAGTTTAAACAAATTAAAACTTAAAGTTGAAAATTTAATCAGATATGAGAATAATCTCTTCAAATATGATGTATCTGATTCGATTGGAGCAAGATCTAATGATAAAAATTCAAACTTTAACTAAAACAAGTAAAAGAAATAACCCAAATTTGCAGATCTTGAAGAATAAAGGAAGAACAGAGCTACTGACGTCAGTATTCAATGGAACAGTACTCAGCTCACATCATTCTTCATCTTCAAATAATCAACAATAAGCAAAAAATCTTCACAAAAACAGCAACAAAGAAGCTCTGATACCACTTGTCGGTCCCGAATAATCACTCAAACTCACAATAAATGTCACAACCCACACAATAAATGTGTTGACAAGAAGATTGGTGACGTTGGTATTTTAGGAAAGATTATCTGTTTGTAAACAGCGGAATCAGAAACAAACAGAATTGTTGCTAAAGGATCTCAAATGTAACTAACACAAAACAATCACTCAAAAGATTTCCATTTATATAAAGGTTCATACAAATGCAAAATCAATTAGGGTTTCTTGTATGGAAAGTTTATCCGTACAATCCTAGGACAGCCATCACACTCAATCAGGAATATTCGATTAAGTCTGAAAAGTGAAAAGGCTAAAATCCGTAGTAGGCGTGCCCTAAATTATTCTATTTATAGGCCTGCCACCACCTGATAGTTGTCTTGTCTTCTAAAAACCCTAATGATAGGTACATAATCAAATTACATATTCAAAATTATACTAAGTGTAGAAACAGGTCTTCCGGGTAGACTTTGTATCAGTTGTCTTCACCGAGTTGGCTTTGTGCCTTTGTCTTTTATGAGTAGACCTGGTATCCTTGAAGTGGGCTGGAGAACAGTTCTCCGAATAGACTTTATTTAGAGTATTTCCCTAAGAAAATACTCACTTAGCAGACTTCAATCTTCTTGACCATATCAAACTTTGCCCGAGATAATCTAACGAGTAAACTTGTTCTTCAGAGATCCTTTCAACTCTTTGCTAGTGAATAACTTATTAGCAAAGAAAAGTGCGTTGGTAACACTGTAGCTTGCTCGGAGTTGAACCTTTCCCGACGAAGTCCTTAGGATAATTCTTTAACAACTTTCATCAAGCATGCTCGGACCACTATTTTATTAATGAATACCTTGCTAGATCTTCCAAGTACTTGGCTTCAAAATCTTGGTTAGCTAAGATCCTACTGGGAAGTAAAACTTTCTTGGATATGAAGAACAACCTTGCAAGACATAGTGAACCCTACTCGGATTGACACTAAAGAAGACTTCCAGAAGATAACCCTGCCCGAAGGATAAAATAACTTGCTAGGATAAGTAAACCTTGCTCGGGGGTCCAAGTGTGCTCAGATTCCATACTTAGCCATTTATGAGGAGTGTTGAGAAGATTCTAATATCCCTTAATCATTCTTAATTCATTTCAAGTCAAATCTTTGAGTCAACAGGTAATAGTTTATATCTTAGCTGGATCTACTTGAATACCCTTTTCGTTTATAACATGACCAAGAAATTGAACTTCGGATAACCAAAATTCACATTTAGAGAATTTGGCATACAACTACTCGTTTCTTAAGGTTTCAAGTATGATTCTGAGATGTACCAGATGATCGTATTTGGATTTTGAATAAACAAGAATGTCATCAATGAATACAATAACAAACTTGTCAAGATATGGTTTACAAATAGGATTCATCATCTCCATGAAAGCTGTCGAAGCATTAGTGAGTCCAAAAGGCATAACAGTGAACTCATAATGTCAGTATCGGGTTCTAAATGTTGTTTTAGGGATATCTTCCTCTTGTACTTTCAACTGATGGTAACCCGATCTAAGATCAATTTTAGAAAAACAACTTGCTCCTTGGAGCTGATCAAACAAATCATTGATTCTTGGGAGTGGATACTTGTTCTTGATCTTAAACTTATTTAGCTCTATATAATATATACACATTCTCATTCATCCGCCTTCTTCTTTACAAACAAAATTGAAGCTCTCCATGGTGACAAACTTGGTCGTATGAATCCTTTTTCCAAAAGCTCATCTAACTGTTTCTTAAACTCTTTCTTTTCTGTAGGTGCTAGTCTATAGGGAGACTTAGCTATTGGTGATGTTCCTGGTACAAGATCGATTCTAAATTCTACCTCTCTATCAGGTGGGGCTCCTGGTAATTCATCGGGAAACACATCTTGAAATTTAAATACGATTGGCACTTCTTCTATCTTTTTGGGTTCGGGTTCTTTAGTCACATAGGCCATGAATGCAAGGCATCCTTTATCTAAGCAACTACTTGCTTTTATCTTAGAAATTATTCCTACCTTTCTTCCTTCTTTATCTCGAGTTATACGAATGGTTTTATTACTAGACGTTCGGATGTCAATGGCTTTATCATTACATAAGATACGGGCTTGGTTAGAGGATAACCAATCCAAAACCTAAAACTTCATCAAAACCTGCCAATGTCATGGGTAACAGTCGTACAGGTATGATGTGATCGGCTAACGAAATTGTGGTGTTATTTAAAGCTTCAGTTATTCTACTTACATTTCCATCAGCAGTTTTGACTTCATAATGTTTATCTAGTTTAACTAAGGGTTCATTCAATAGACTACAGAATATAAAATCTATAAAACTTTGGTTCGCACCTTAGTCAAATAAAACCCTAGCATAAATATTATTAATAGGAAACGTACCGGTGATCACGTCCGGTATGTCAGCTGCCTTGTGGGTATCCAACATGAAGACACGTGCGTTTCCTTTCTTGGCATCGGTCTTGGCACTGCTACCACTTGCACCAGCCGCTGCTGTCGCCGGCTTCCTCTTCGGACATTCATTGCTAAAATGCCCATTCTCTCCACAATCAAAACATAGCACTACATTCCTCTTGTAGTCGGCTTCAACATGACCCAGTTTCTTGCAAAAGTTACATTTAATGGTGTTGGTTGGTTGAAGACAACTACCGAAGTGTCTCCTACCACAAGATTTGCAAATCGGGCGATTATAAACAAGCGTTCCCTCTCGCTTCTTCTCAACTTTCCTTACTTTTCCTCCAACTGGAGTCTAGCCATCATCTCTCTTCTTCTAATCCTAGTTCCTGATCATCCCATCCATTAGATATCCTGCCAATTCCATGGCAAATTTTGTCATGGATAGCATATGTGAACGAACCAAATCACGGATTTCGATTGGTAATCCGTAAATGTATTGTGTCACTTTGTTAATTTCAGGTGTGACCATGTGAGGGACAATCCTACAATACTCAAGAAATTTGGTGTTATATTCTAGAGGTTTGTTCCCACAACCTTATGATTCCATAGTTTGGTTTGTATCTGATCGATTTCATTTATTGGACAAAACTTCTTCATTATCATTTCCCTGAACGTTGCCCATTCTATGCTGTACAAGTTCTCGCTACCCTTGATTCCGATCAGGGTATTCCACCATTCCAGTACGTTCCCTTTGAACATTTGGGAGGTATATTGCACTTTCTCCCTTTCAGTACCCTTGCTTATTAATACAATCAACTCCATCTCCTCCAACCATCGGAGGGTAACAATCGCTCCCTTATCACCTTGAAACTCTTTAGGATTGTAAACCTTAAAAATTTTGAAGTCACAACCTTCTTGAATTCTTAGTTTCTTGGTTTTCTCATGAAGGTGATTTTCAGCGGTCGAGCCTTGATCACTTTCTTCTTTCTTTTTCTTTGATTCTTTAATACTCTCTTTCTTTTCAGTTTCTCTTCTAGATTCTTTCTTTGAATTCACGGTTTCACTCTTGCTTTGACTAGCTCTTTTATTAGAATGAGTAGCAGTTTTACTCGGATCGTTTTTCATTAGTTCATAAAGCAGAGTTACAGCTTCTTTTATTATATCATGAATACCGGGCACATAGTCCTTCGGTATTGCCTGAATGTTCTGTTCTACAGTCTTTCTTTGTAGTTGATTATTTGAATATTGGGAATACTGTTAGCTTTTTCTTGTCCAGACATGTTGTTACATGAATAAGACAAGATTTAGGAAAAGACACTTTCTTATAATACATTATTTATTTTACAAGAAAGAAAACATAACAATCAACAACGATTCATAGTAACTATTCCTAACCCTTAATCCACTTCTTGACAAGATTTTTCATCTTATCATATTTCTTAACAATTTTCTTTCCCATTTTCTTATTATCTACTTTCTCATTCCGCAGCTCATCCATCACCGCATTAGGTGGGATAGAATATCCCATTGGCGCAGATGCAGCTGGGAAGAGATAAGCATTTTCTCATGGATAGATATATGGATTTGCAACGTATGCATGCGTTTCCTCGTCGGGAACATTAGTAGTATAAAATTCCTCGATAAGGTTTACCTCTTCACAGATTTCAATGTCTTGTTGGGAAATTAAAGGTCTCGTTCCAACAAATGGAGGAAAATAAGGATTCTCATTTTCCTCATCTTCTTCCTCGGGATCCTCTTCCAATTCATAAGGATTATTGATTGGTGATTGAATAAATCTCATTTTATAGGGCAAGATAACCTTCATCTTTGGTTTACATCTTGGTTCAGCAATAGTTTGTGGAACTTGGTATGGGTAATCTGGTGGTGGCGTTCCAAAGTGCCATTTTCTCTAGTTGGAGTGACAGTCCACCCAACTTTCGAAATCAGTATCCTGCTTAACCCTACTCTGAACTACTTTCTCCTCAGAAGGATGGTTAGTTGGAATTTCAGATGGATAATATTGGGGAATGTTGTCGGCAGTATTGTCAGAGATCTCGATTGGACATTGTGGACTTCCTAGGAGATACACGGGTTGGCTCTCATACGGTAACGTCAGAATGCTTGGTTGATTTTTAATGAAAAATCTAGTATAATAACTATTGCTACTCTCCATATCGGATGGTTCGCGAATGAATGTCAGTTTTGTTAGAATGGCTACTCGGTGTCTATGACCAAGATAGTTAACATAAGACATCTGCACTTAATTATATTTAAGGATAGGAAGTTTACCAATTCTATCTTATCCCTATGATTAATAATAAGAATAGTAATAATAACTTTAAGGTTAAAGCTTAGGTACTAATGTTTAATACCTAATTCGCTAAAACCGATGGCTCTGATACCAACCTGTCACACCCCGACTTAGGGCATATGTGTGTGACCAAAGTTGGTACATGTTTTGTATATATATCATAGTTTATGGGTTAATTTTAGCGGAAGACTTTTTAGGTTGAATATAATATTAATTTACATTGAAAATTTACTAGGAATTAAATACCCAAGTATTTGGTTTACAACATATATGTTCATATTACAAGGATTTATTTTATCAAAAACAAAGCCATCTTGTAACGCGCTTCTATCTTCATAAAGACTTCAATCCTTGCTAATGCTACTAATGCTTAATTACCTGCAATGGGTTGGAAAAATACGTCAGCTATATGCTGGTGAACACGTATGACTCTAAAAATGGTTGAATAACAGTTACAATACAAATATAGTTTTCTTGACAAGCTCAGCGGAAGTATTTCTACTTCCGGTATATGTACCACTGTCCTACACACACAAAAGTGTTCTCCGAGCCACGTAGCCCTTAATGGAGAACTAGTTATGACTGTTAGCCTATGGCCACCTAGCCTTTGATTATTTAGGCTGAACAGTTATGTATGGATCCAGACACATGTGTAGTCGGTCGGAGTTGATTTTATTTCTACTTTGTATTATAACATTTTAGATATCACGTAATCTCATGTAAACGTTGACTGAATCGTACTTTGTATTATAACATTTTAGATATCACGTAATCTCATGTAAACGTTGACTGAATCGTTAAGATAAACACCGGTTCATCTTATCGAGTATAAATATGTTTTGACTGATTGGTAAAGGTTAACGTATTCACATGTACCGTCGGTGTGCGTTTGAAACCTTGATTGAATAAGAATGATATTAACTTATACATAAATAGGTTTGTATGAATATTTGAATGGTGTTTCTTGATTAAGCTATGATTGCTAAGCTTAACCTTGAAATCGTTTATCTTTGTTTGTGAATGAAATACTTTATTTTCATGTGTCGTTTGATATAGCATGATTTGGCTTAATTGGTTATAACACGTTGGTAAGTTTCTCCAGGTAAGTAAACGGGTCCCTCGGTTGATTTATATTTGTGCGAATTACTCTTTCTTAGGCAAGAAACTTATTACTAATGATATCACCCTTACATTTTACTACGTGCCCATCAAAATATATCTTTGTTAACATTACTTCATTTAAGAAGTAACGTTTATAAAACCTCGTTTATGAATGTGTATAGAATGTTTATAAAATACTTACAAGGTTAAAGGCCATAGCCTCTAAGCTATAATTTGAATAACTTAAACGTAAATTGTGGCCTGTCAAATCGTGCTACGTGTTGGCGCGTGGTTAGACACGTGTCCAGGTTACTTAACGTGGTCATCACGATACTCGATGACCTCATGGGTAAGACCATAGCGTATCGCTACGCCGCCCAGATTTGGGTTTTTGTGCAAGTCCATCACCATACGCGATGGGTGAATTGACTACCCCCGTCGAGTATCGCGATGAGTCTAGATTTTCATAAGTTTTATTTTAGTCCCTAGACTTATATAAGTTAGTATTTTTGGTTAAATTCTTATATGGTTATTTTCGTGGTGTTACAGGTGCCTCCTACCATACACGCATTGCAACCTTGCTGCGCCTTTGCCGACTACACCTCCTCATACCCACTCAGGCAGGCATGAGGATCGTTGCTCGGTGGCTTGTATGTGACGCAGATCGCAATCAGTTTGGGACTGGGAGCGCAACTAGCGGATCTGAGGATCCCGACAGTTTCCCCGCGCCGAATGGACCGTATGAGTGCCCAGGGCATGCATATTGGTCGGCGGATTCAAGAAATCGAGTGGAGGAATGTATATCGTACGTCCTGATGCCACTGGTCGAGCGTCCACCATTGGAGGCACCAAAGGTGCACGTCGAGGAGCACCACCTCGATCAGCGGGGGAGCGAGAGCAGGATGGAGGGGAGGAGGACGAGGATGCAGAGGAGCTAGTTCGGGTACGTTTTCTAAATCGTTTATATTTATTTGTTTCGTTTAAATTTTAACGTTTGATTATCGTATTGATGTCAACCACGGGTGCCGCAACACGTCACGCATACCTATCGCGCTGTGCGTTTGGATTCTGCCATCGATGCCCGCTTACGAAAAGTAGAGGATGGGTTGCTATGGATGCAGCGTCAGATGGATTGGCAGATGCATCGGGAGGCCACTTGACTGCGGGGTGAGGATTACACATTACTTCTGCCACGTTGGTGAGCACATCAAAGGCCGGGGCTGGCGCCGGCAACGACGAGGAGGGCGACGCAGTAGTGTAGCTATGTATGTACATTATCTTGGTATTTTGTATAAAACTCTTTGATATGGTATTATGTTTTATTATATTGTCAGTTTTTGAAATAGTATTTTTTTTTCTATTTTTTCAAGTTATAACGATTAAAATCCAACTAAAAAATAAAGAAAACGCGATCAAAGATTTAATTTTAACAATATAAAATAACTTATGAAATAAAAAAAACAATAACGGAAAATCAGTTCAATGAATTGTTTTTAACAAAAAAACAATTAACTACACAAAATAAAAACCCAACAATCATAAAAAACAAATAAAAGTTAAAAAACGTCTTTTAAGAACATGAACATCTAACCGTCACGTAATGCATTCTACGTGGCGGTTAGGACGGTTTTCTAGCAACACCAGCTGTGTGGTTAGAAAAGCACTTTATCATAAGTCTTATTAACTTAAGATTATGTTAGATTGTACATATTTTATAAATTAATACAAATTATATGAAAAGTTAGGTCATAGTTAAATAAAATCTAGTCATTTAACTTCTCTTACACTTAATATTATGTTTATTGATATCTGTTTTGATATTGATTGATTGAAGATTTACACTAGCATTAAAGTTACGTTACAGTGACGTATTTATTTTAAAAAATGATGTTTTCTAAACTAAAATCCTATATGTATATATCTGAATTATTAATTATTTCATATAATATAATCAAATAATTTATAAGCTATCACAAAATTAAGTTGTTTATGAAGTAAAGAAAAAGGTTTATATCATCAAATAATAAAAACTACTTATGTAGAAACGTAAGTAAATAATCTATAATATATATAAACAAAACCATAAAAATCTTACATGTCGCGATGTGGTCGTTCCCCCTTTTTTGGAGCCACCAGATTTGCTTTATTTTTAAATGGAGACTTCTCATTCATTTGCCCCGAATTCACAGGTATGGGTCTTATCAAACCCAGATGCTTCTTAAACGGGTTATAACATCTCATTAAATTAAAAACCAATCTCACCAAATATTTGATATAAAAATACTATAAAGTAGGGATATATATTAAAAATTAATACTTTATTTTATTTTAAAAAAAGATATATATAATTTATAATTAAAAAACAATTTTATAGTAAAAAAATAGGTTTTGGATCTCATCAAACTCATATAGCTTTTAAAACGGGTTATAACATCTCATTTATTTGTGAAACAATTTATCATCAAACCATAAGTATATTATTAACTTTCATATAATAAAAAAAATAAAAATTCAAAAAAATAAATAAATATTATAAACAAATAATATAAAACAACCCCCGTAGTACGGGGGATAAAACTAGTAATATAATATTTATTTGAATAAAGTGATGGAAACTGTATTTGCACTTTGTATTCCTCTTTTTAGGTTTTTAAGAGCATTCTCAACGTAAACCTCATCTCTATCTCTATCTCTATCTCTATAATAGGTGTGAGCATTTTGTCCCAAATACCCGTACACATACCTGTACCCGTACTGTAACACCCCGGCTAAAGCGGAATACGCCCGAGTGTGACGTACAGATTGCTCAAAACACATGTGACACTATTAAGTGACAATATTATCATTAATTAAGTAGACAAGTTTGGAAATCAAATAAAGAAATACAAAGAACACATATTAAAGCATCTTGTCCATTTGTTTGAATATCCTAAGTACTAATGTCTTCTTCTCATATCATCTTCTAATAGATGTGCCTGTAGCATATATACAAAATAAAGTCAACTAAATGAATAGTTGGTGAGTTCACACAAGTTTTGATATAATACGTAAAATCATACAATTCCATGAACAAGTGTAAATGAGCAAGTAAGGTCCTTTCCAATTGGGATTGTGCACCAACGTACTCGGATAATAGCGCAAGTAAGTGTCTTTTCCTTTAGTAACAACCAACGTACTCGGATCGGGGGTCCCTATTCCGCTCATAACATCGAGGTCCAGAGTGCATAGGGGGGCGTATGATCATACTTATTGAGGAAACCATGTGCAAGTAGTCTTTGAGAAAGTAATCAAGTAAACACAAATTCCATGTAATGAATTGTAGTTTGTAAATAATAAATAAACGAAATGGTAATGTTGATAGGATATATATGCTACCACCCAAAAGGTAATAAAAAGCTAAAAAAGGGGGCGTGAGAAACACACCTTTGAGATTAAAGCTAAACTTGAAATCAATACCGAAAGAACATTAAAGAAAATTGTAACATCCCGAAATTTCTAAGAATAATATTTAATACATTATTTAATTATGATGGAAAAGTTTACTTAAGTTAGTAGAGAAATAATGAAATAATAAAGATGAAAGAATAAGTAGGCTAATTAGATGTAATTAATTATGGACCAAAAAGGAAAGATGGGCCAAAGGTCTATGGGCTTAAGGGAGTATAAATACCCCTTAAAACCCTAATTCATTCCATTTTCATACATCTCTACACCATAGCCTACATCATCAAAAATACACACTTCTCCAATTCCCGTTTTAGAGAAAACCACCCACAAAGACATCAAGATTCCAGGAGATCTAACCGTCAGATCGGTTTAAAATTTTAACTGAGTGTTCATGGTATACAAATAAATATTTCCACCGATTAGGTCTTCGATTAGAGATAAGTAAGTCTGTTTTTTTATCAGCAAAACCATAGCAGCACAAAAGTGAAGATTCCAGCGACTGTTCAGCCGTTCTAGCGACTGTAGCGATGAGTTTGTAGATCAGGGGGAGACAGTTTTGTGGCCGCTTAAATCACTCAAATCGGAGTTTGTTTAATATGGTTTTGGGCTTCTCGAGTGATTTCAGACAAAAACCTCGAAGGCAGCCAAAGTGGGAAATCCAAATGGAAGCGACATGAAAGAAACGGAGGTAAGCCAACTAGAATGAGTCAAGACATGTGGTATGTTTGCAATAGTTGACTCCATAAAAGGGACTTGCTGGGATCGTGAGTCACGAAGCGAAGGATGAGAAAGTAGAGACGATCGAGAAGGACGGGTGATGGTCAAGGTATCCTAATTGAAAGACATAAAAGGATGAGGCTACATAGTGTAGCAATTATGAAAGGAAGACACTAAGAAGAATATAGTTGTGTACCTGATACTTTATCGAAGAGACCACTAGCGATACTTTCGTTAAAGTATGAGAATGGTTAAGAATTGTAAGGTAGAACTAGAGGGACGTGAGTTCCTTGCTACTATTTATGTCGACCTTAAGAGAGTTCGATGACTTTTGGGAATGGATTTGTTGTTTGAGTTAAGGCTCATATAGCATGTAAGAGAAAGTTGATAAGGTTTAAGTCTTTGGATGGCGGTACGGTGACGATTTATAGTGTTAAGGGAAGTTCAGGGCTTAAAGTCATTCTGATGATAAAAGCTGAAGGTTTGTTAAGACGAGGGTGCAGTGCCTACCTGGCGTATGTTGTCAAAGCCATGGCCGAGACGAAAGAAGTGAAAGATGTTCCTGTAGCGTGTGACTATCAAGAAGTGATCCCAGAGAACCTTCTAGGGTTACCACCGGAACGAGGAGTAGAGTTCTAGATAGAGTTAATACCAGGAGCATAACTCGTCGCGAAAGCACATTACCACCGGGCACCGTCCAAGATGAAAGAACTAATGTCCCAACTACAAGAACTCCTCGATAAAGGTTTTATAAGACCAAGTGTTTCCCCGTGGGGTGCACCGGTGTTGTTTGTAAAGAAGAAGGTTGGAAGTATGAGAATATGCATTGACTATCGTGAGTTGAACAGGTTTACGGTGAAAATACATATCCGTTGCCACGAATTGATGATTTGTTTGACCAACTGCAAGGTTCAAGTTGGTTCTCCCGAATAGATCTCAGATCAAGCTATCATCAGCTAAAAGTTAAGGATGCAGACATCCCTAAGATAACGTTTCAGACACGATACGAAAACTAAGAGTTCTCATGATATCGTTGGGATTGAAGGATGCTCCGGAAACATTTATGGTTATGAAGAATAAGGGTATGTCATCAGATGTTGGACAAATCGGTCATTGCCCATATTGATGATAATCTTTACATATTCAAGGAATAAGTCCGACCATGATGAACACTCGAGAGAAGTTTTGGAGATGTTGAAGAAAGAGTAATTGTATGCTAGGTTTTCAAGGAGTACCATTGATACATGTTATAAGAGTTTGGATATCTCTTCAAGCAGAAAGAACGGAATATAAGACAAGAAGATGGGTAAGGCTGAGAAAAGAATTGTGATTTTGAAATCAAGTATTATCCAGGTGAGGCTAATAGGGTCGCTGACGGCCATGAATGTGAAGAAATTGTCGCGACAATTAAGTCATATAAATTAGTTAGTACTTCGGATTGCATGAGCGAGATCCACGAGGCACGGTTAATAGTTATAAAGGATGAGAGCAAGATGAAATAGAAATGATTTCTCTTGTTACACTGAGAGTTGAAGGATAATAATTATGATGTGAAAATTAGATTTGGTCGCCAGAGGATTTAACGTCATGGATATCTTCGAGGCCAAATCCTAGGTGAAGGTTATAAGTCTAGATACTCGGTTTACATCGAAGCATCAAAATTAAATAGGTCGGTTACAATGAAGGCATATACTAATGAAAGTGAAATGCTTAAGTAGAATTCGAATGAAGATGAGTCCAGGGTATGTGAAAGCTGTGGATGGACATGATACTTTGCCTGCACGGATAAGAACAACCACATGTGTTACCAATTTGGAGCCGAAAATCGCACCGCAAGAGTATGCTAGAAACCAAGGGCAAAAGATGGAAATACATGCAAGGAAAGCGTAGATATGGTATAGACTTACGTGTATTTGAAATGATTCTTAACACAAATGATTAGTGTTGTGGCAGATACTCATGTTATCATGAGAAGGGAGTCATCTAGAACGATAAAGACAAAATGGTATTGTAAATGCCTATATTAAGGTCAAGACATGCTCGGAAAGGAAGTCGGTTAAGACGATTGGTTTTGATATATCAGACGTCCTGATATGCAGCAGCAAACAACAATGGATTAATAGTACAAGGTGAGACTTGATTAGTCAAGAAAGGGAAGATGTATCACCATGGATTTCATAATCAAGCTACCTTAGACAGCTATAACTCATGAACCCTATGTGTTAATACAGAGCTGAGAATGAAAGAAGGTTTAAGTAGTAACTTAAGGAGCTTTCCGACAAGTTATACAATGGATGTGCTCAAGAATAGCAAGAAGTGTTCTATCTCAAGGAATAGACAAAGGATTTTAAGAAGTAATCCTTTAGGAAAAACTAGAAAAGTTTCCTTTTTGTATTTAATATGTTTTAAACATATGCAAATTGGTATATTTGCTAAAAGTTGTAATTGGACGGAAGGGTCATCCAGAGCTAAGTGTTATGATAGTAAGTGTAACGTTTCCGTTTGAAGGACAAGAAAGAAAATCATGCGTAAGGAAATGATGGGGACTCGCAAAGTCTAGATAAGGAAGCATATCATCGAGGACTTCATGGACAATCTACCTAAGAAAGCTAAAATTAATTAACCTCACTCATTGATTGTAAGGCTAAGGATAAACCGGTAAGTCAGGAAGCTATATAAATGATGTAAATATATGAAGTGTTCCTTTTACAAGGACTAAGCAGGTTTCGAGGACGAAACCTCTTATAAGGTGGGTAGTCTTGTAACATCCCGAAATTTCTAAGAATAATATTTAATATATTATTTAATTATGGTGGAAAAGTTTACTTAAGTTAGTAGAGAAATGATAAAATAATAAAGATGGAATGATAAGTAGGCTAATTAGATGTAATTAATTATGCACTAAAATGGAAAGATGGGCCTCAGGTCCATGGGCTTAAGGGAGTATAAGTACCCCTTAACCCTAATCCTTCCCATTTCCATACATCTCTACACCATAGCCTACACCATAAAAAACACACACTTCTCTAATTCCCGTAGTTGAGAAAACCACCCACAAAAACACAAAGATTCCCGGAGATCTAACCGTCGGATCGGTCTCAAATTTTAACTGAGTGTTCATTGTATATAATGAAGATTTTCATTTATTATATCTTCGATCAGATGTCGGCAAGTCCGGTTTATATCAGCAAAACCATAGCAGCTCAAAAGTGAAGATTCCGGTGACTTTTCAGCCGTTCTGGCGACTGTAACAGCGGTTTCCGGCGAAGTCAAGCTGATGGATTTGTAGATCGGGGAGAGAAGGTTTCGTGGCCGCTTGAATCACTCAAATCGGAGTTCGTTTGATATGGTTTTGGCCTTCTCAATTGATTTAAGACAAAAACCTCAAATGTACGTTTTTGTTAAAGAGCTTACTTTTCGTGCACAGATTTGCATGAAACTTGGTAGGATGATAGATCGGGTCATGATTATTGATAAGGTAATGAACTTGATAGTAAACGGGTTATTTTGTTCGTTTTGTGAAAAACGAGTAGCGTTCGGTTTGAGAAAAGAACGGGTAAACGAAGTCGATTTTGCATGAAACTTAGTAGGATAGTAAATCGGACCTTATTATGTAATAAAAATGTAAACTTGATGTTTAAAATGAACTAAAGGAACTCATGGTTATAAACGGCTTATAAAAGAAACCCTATATCTAGCCTTTAAAGTTTTTAGCCATAAAGGTCCAAGCTTTATGGTCACCCGGGTCAAGTTTTGGCTGAAAATGGTTAAGTAAACGTTTATGGGTTAATACCAAACCTTAATAAAGTGTTAAAGTCATGAGATATAATAAGAATAGTGATAAACGGACCAAAGAGCTTCAGCTCGTTCGATTGCATTGCTCCTAGTCGCATACATGGTCCAATTCGAGTACAATAGGGCCAGTCGATTACATTATACTTATACGCTTACAATTATATGGTCTATTACATTGAGGTAGTCGATTACAAAGCCTATAATCGATTACAATGCTTCTGTTCGATCACAATGAGAGACTCGCTTACAATATCTCATTTCGATTACATTGTGAAAATCGAATATAATAAGGTAATTCGATTACACTGGCCATAGTCGATTACATGTATGTGATCGATTACTTGGTGGGATTCAAATACATATATGCATCTGAATACATAGATTACATTCGAATACATGAATGCATCATGGGATGCATTCGAATACATGTATGCTTTTGCATACAAATAGCCACCCGTATATAATCCCTTTGGTCCTAGAGATGCTGGTTTGTTTTGAATATAATATATATATATATATATATATATATATATATATATATATATATATATGGCCATTTGCATACAAGATTGTATCCTAATGGGTCAGTAAATGATGAAAGAAATGAAGGAGAGAATACTAAAGTAATTGAATACCTTGTATTTGAATACATTAGTGTTTGAGAGTAAGGATATATTCTAAATAAAATGTATTCTAAAACGAGACCATTAGAATATACCAGACTTAGCCATTTGGCTGAAATAAGAATAATATGATAGGACACATATTGATACATATAATTAATGTACAGTCAGCCAAGCTCAGTTAAGGAAATGAATAACAGTAAACGGAGAACAAAACAGGATCCAGGTGAGTTTCTAGCCCCATTTCTTGTTATGTTTTCGGGGCTGTGTGCATACTCGATGTGATTAGAGAATACACTTACCTTAAGTGGAAAGTTTATGCCTTGTATGATTTATGTATGAATGCTTGACTGTGCGTGAACGATCTTCGGATATTGCATGTACCGCCAGGTGGTAGTTTAAAGATATGATTGTTGTATATGACGTATGAATGATGTATGTATGTATGTATGTATGAAAGTTATGATTATGAATATATAGACAGGTACGGTATAGTTGTATGGAATAAAGGGAACCGTGCCCTAATATAACTCGAGGTAGAAAGTGAACCGAGCCCTAATAATACTCGACGCAGAAAGGGAACCGGGCCCTAATAATACTCGAGACAGCAGGGCATAATGCTCTTTAAAACGTATAATTATGTAAAGCAAGGTTTAATATTAAGGTATGAAAGAAAAGGAAATAATGAAAGAAAGAAAGAAAGTATATGGTAATATATGTGTAGGTTCCCAGCCGGATCTACACAGGAGTATCTCGTAACACGAGGGTGCGGAATCCCCACATAATACGATACGAGCGTAAGATATGTAAAACGTTGAGACGATACGCAAACACACGTTACAATACTAATAAACACGTTTGTATTGCAACACTTCAACACGTGATATCACTAATCACAAGACACGTTCTGGAAAAACTCAAAAAAACTCTCTTTCTAAACAAGCCAAAGTTAGGCATATATAGGCCTCGACAACTTCGCCTAACAGACTAGGCGAAGTTGTCTTAACTTCACTTGTCCACAAGTTCGCTTACATCAGGCGAACTTGTGTGACACCATATCTAAAACCAAAACAACCAATCTAACATGATTACAGACACATACAAAACACTAGATACTAAACTACTGACATTATGCACCAACAAACTCCCCCTTGGCAGTAGCTTCATATCTCTATCTTCATTCTCGTGTCTAGTAATCCCAAAAATCTCGTGTCAGCCGTCTTCAAGAATGAACGCCCTGTCTGACACACACAGAGACCACTCTCTGGTACTTCTTGGCTTCATCTTTCCATGCAGGAATATAGAATATTTTCTTATCGTTTAGCACCTGCAAGTCAGCTTGAGACAAATTTACCAAGTGCATGGGATCATACACTCTCAGAATCTCTTGTTCGTCTTCGTCTTCCATAACCGCTTCAGCTGTTTGACTATCAACGTACCACCACTTGAGATTCTTTAAGACATCCTTAGGCATTATCTTCATCGGCACTTCTTTCAAACACCGAACCGGCTTATATTTCATCACCATCCAAGATCTGCCATCAGCTCGCATTCCTCTCTCCTTATCTTCAACTAGCTTCCCTTTCTGCGGCTTTAACAACTCAAACTTTTTCTCTTTCACACTTTCTTTCCACACAATCTTCCCAATAATTCTGGCCATATTATCATCACTTCTATTAATCAACCCCAATTTAGCCAAATCCTTCACCTTACACTCAGGCAAGGTATTGAGAGATCTCAACATCCTCTTAAAATATTGAATCCCGTCAAAGAGTTTAATCACAAATAATCTCAACTGCTCATCATACAACCAGCAAATAATACCCTTCTTCGACCCAGCATACCCTTTAATATTGTAACTTTTCTTGAACATGGTTGGAACTGCTGGCTTCTTTGTCTTTACAAACCACTGAGCGTATCCTTCTTTCCATCTCGGCTGCTCTTCCCACTCAGACTCATCTAACACATCCATATCTTGACTCACATTTACTTTGTCAACGCCTGGAATATCATGTTCTACACTGTCATCCACAATCTCTCCCTCTTCAATCTCACTATCAATCATAATCTGTTCTCCTATCTTTTCTATCTCCTCAACAGGTAACACATCATCATCCAACATTTCTTCATCATCCACAACCACAACATCTTCACCACCTGATCCACTTGTTGTACCAGTTGACTCCCCCTGAGATGTGAAAGTCCCAAAAGTTTGTTCAGTTCTTGGCAACTCACCACCGGCACCTTTCAATGCATTGGGATCATCGTCTCTATCATGACTCTTCTTTGTTCTCAACTCGTTGCCCTTGCAGCTCGTCTCCTCCTGAGATGCTAAGAACTGTTTTAAAGCATCAAAAAGTTTACCGTGCTCAACAAGGATGGACGATTGGATCTGATTTTCTGCTACAAGGCGCTGGATAGCTTGTGTCTGGATTAGATTTATTCTTGACTGTTCAGCAACCACCCTTTCAAGAGCCGCTATCATTTCAGAATCAGACAAGGTAGAATCAAAATCAAACCGCATGTGAGAAACGTCTTGCGCATAAGGTGGAAGTATTCCCAGACTGACTGGAGTATCAGAAGCATGCTGAATAGTAACCGCGGGTGGTAATGTAACAGATAACCCCGCAGTAGCTACCAACGTCGACTCAACAAATCTTGCAACAACCTCCGATGGAATAAGAGTAGGAGGTGGCAAGGAAACTATCTCCTAAACAAGCCGAAGTTAGGCAACAACCTCCGCTATCCTTTCAGAATCACAAGACACGTTCTGGAAAAACTCAAAAAAACTCTCTTCTAAACAAGCCGAAGTTAGGCATATATAGGCCTCGACAACTTCGCCTAACAGACTAGGCGAAGTTGTCTTAACTTCGCTTGTCCACAAGTTCGCTTACATCAGGCGAACTTGTGTGACACCATATCTAAAACCAAAACAACCAATCTAACACGATTACAGACACATACAAAACACTAGATACTGAACTACTGACATTATGCACCAATAATATGTATGAAAGAAAAGTAAGCAGGTTATATAATATGTATCTTCGGATGCGTACGTATAAATATGTGAATGTATTGTAAGTTACCTGATTAATTAGAACTCACTCAGCGTAGTTAACTTTTAGTATGCACGCAGGTGAGTAGGATGACGCAGCTCGCTTGATGATTACACATGGCATGGAATTGAAGATACTGGCATCTCAAGGAAATGTTATGATGTTTTAAAGGCTATGTTTATCTTTAAATGACTTTGAACGTTTGCTTAAGACAAGATTTGAAAGATATGTAATATATTATGTTGAAGTTTTTATATTCCGCGAGAGTTTTAATTAACTCTGATATGAAGAACTATGTTTATGAGTAAATCCAACGTCCAAAGTGAGGCACCTGTAACGGAGCCTTACAAAAATGAACGATCGAACCTAACGAACTATAAATAAACAAAATATATTAATTAAATACTAACTAACGGGATTATAAAAGTTAGAACAAATTTGTTTTGGGGATTATGCATTATTTTATTGTATCCTTTATTATTTTAAGGCATTTGATATTATTTATTATTTTACGATTTAACGGAATTTTAAAGATTTATTATTATTTTAATATTATCTAGCTATTAGTTTAACACGAGATTAAGGATAATAACATTCTTGGAATATTGATATTAACATAAATTTTAACTTGAAAACAATTACGTTAGCGTCTTATAAATGGTTTTAATAATATAATATTACTCGGGTTTTCACGAAACTTTAATGAAAACAAAAGTTGATTTTTAGTTGGGAAATGATAAATATTATTTTTAACTAATTTTATTAAATTTAAAATGATATTATTTAATTTATAATGATTTTTAATAATTTATTTGATTAATATATAAATTAAAAAGGTTTTAAAAAAATAAATAACACAAAAAAGGTCTAACCCGGGTCCTTCCATTCATACTCAAATGACTAAACCATTTAACCAGCTTGTTTTTTGAGTTGAAAACAGAAACTGAAATATATAAACTAACATTCATGTTCATCATCTTATAAAACCCTAGTTTTTTATTCTCTCAATCTGTTCCATGTATGCTAAAATTAGGTTAGGGGTTTTCTTTTCCGGCTTAAGGTAATCACAAAACATAAAAAGATTACCTGAAAATGTTTCGGTTTTGATGGTGAACTATGGCCGGCCGGAAAACGAACTCGGAAGAACAAAATCGGATTATACAGTGTGTTTTAGAGAGAATTGTTGATTGGTATGAGTTTAGTCAAGGTCTATGTCATTATTTATACTATAAATAGGAGCGTATAAGCTTTAAATGGTCGTTATTGGTATTTTAATAATTATCCGGCAGTTACCCGGCTAAAACGGGCAATAAAGATTATTAATACGAGTTATTATTGTTAATTAACGTTTATAGTTATTGTTAAAAGGTTTTACAAGCTATAAATCGGGTCAAAATGCACATTTAAGGGTTTAAATGGGTTGCCGGAGATTTTTGGCGGTCGGATTCCGGCCAGTGTCCCGGAAAATGTGGGTTGGGTTTGATATTTTAATATTATAATTGAAATATATTTACACAATAGCCCCTGAACTTTCAATATATATACATAAAAACAGATTTTAAAGAATGTTTACAAATTAAACCTTGTACTTTTCAATGTTATATAATTGTAATAAAAGTTAAGATGTTTTGGATTATTTTTATATTATACCCGGCTAGTTTGCAACTCGTTTAAATAATGACATTAAATCTCAGAGTTTCGTATTTGAACAAAAAGAATAGGAATAAACAAATAATAACTTAAACCATCGGAAATATCATATAAATGGTGAACGAATAACAAGAATATATCAGAACAACAAACGGGTCAATTTAACGAATACAAATGTAAATAAAAACGATGAATGTCACATAAGATAAATGAAATTATGAACGAAAACCGGAATTTAAAATGGGCCAGGTTTTCGGGTTTGAAAATTAATGAATGTTACAAGATTCACAACTTTTAGAAATTTCATCCCAAAATTAAAAAAAAATTAAAATTTAAAAAAAAACAACTAGTACATGTAGTTGTTAAAATTTTTAACATCTTATATATATAAATATATATATATATATATATATAGAAAAGTAATAATGTCGATCTGTGAATGACCCAAAAGACGCCACAAATGGTAAATATGGCAAGGACACTTATTTATAGGATGTACCAGCGGCGTATTCACTATGTACTTATCATATTGCATTTGTCCCGTTTTCTAAAATCAATCCAAGTTCTAGGTTATTGCACACAACTGTCCTTACTATGACTTCCATACTTGGACTTTGATAATTACGTGTGCAGCCGTAATTACTTAGTCCGTCGCATGGTCCACATGGTTTTCCATATAGTGTGGTTTTGCAAGATATCAAAAAAAGAGAACTCTTTAACATGCAAATATTTTATAAATTCAAAATCACAGATTTGATAAACGAGCTATTGGGGTTCAAAATAACAAAAAAAAATGGAACTTTCGAAGTCAATATAACTGCTATAAATGATAACATTGGGTTTCAAAAATAATTAAATCGATGAATAAAACTTTTGATTCTTGAAATAATACCATGGAAATCAGGAAAACTTAGGTTATCATTAACAACACGGATAAAATATCAAAGTCATGACCATCACAGTAATTAGTTGTAAATAACGGGTCGAGGATAACATGAAAAATAAATGTAGCATTGAGCTAACAAAATATCAACACGTAAATCGAAAACGCACTGGCATAAAATAGATAAATGAAACTTTAATATCAAAATATCAAAATAGTTTGAGTTCTTGGAGTCAAAACAACATAAACATCAATTCAAAACTTCGTTTAAAGAATGAATATTCCCCATAAAACTTCAATTTTGAATAACAATAAGATTAACCGAGTATATACTTGAAACATCTAAATCAAAGTAAAACATTGGTCTCAGATTGATTAGGCATCGAGAAAATAATTCGGTGAAATAGTGAACGAAAAGAGAACTAAACAAATAATAAAAACAGTTTGTGCAAAAATAGTATAAAGTCAACATGTACCTAAACATGTTTGAAATCCCAATTTCCACTAAACGGTTATGTTTATGGGAAATCGCCCATAAAACATGATATTGAAATAATAGTAAACAAATTCAGCACTGCAGCCATGAATGACAACGAAATTGGCTCGACAATCACAAATATACAAACTCAATTATAAACTTCATAAATAATCATCGAAAGGATTTGATACAAACAAATTGCTTTGGTTATATTCAAATGAGATAACATATATATATGAAAAAGAAAATAATAATAATTAATAAAATAAAATAAGACGAAACTTGCGATACTTGTCTTCTCGACGATATGTTTGAGGTATGAAGATTATGGTGAGGGTGGTGCCATGATTTCTCAACTGGAATTGTTGGCACAACGAAGGGGAAAAGGAAAATGTTCTCTCTAAAATTCGCTTAAGTTTATGAAAATAAAAAAAGAATGCAATGCTTTTATAATAATAACTATCTAAAATGCTTAGTAATAATAAAAAAAAATTCTTAGCTAGTGCTAAAGTTTGCGACACTTTATAAAATTTTTAATGTAAAATAAAGGTTTCCCATATGGCAGGGTCCTATGAAAAATTGGAAGAGAATCTCTAACTAAAAATGACTCATTTTGATATAACTGTTATAATGATAATATAATAGCCTCAAGGACTTAAGACTTGTTTGAAACAACGATTTTACTTTATTTAACGTTTTCATTTAACCTTGAAAAATATTATATATAATAAGAATTATAAATAATAATAGTGACCATAATAGTAGTAATGAAATAATAATGTTAATAGCGATACTAATAATATTATTGATAATAAAAATAATAGTGATAAATATAACCATATGTTTGACCTAAAGTCTTTTTGAAGATCATCAACTTAATTAAGTACTTGTTAATTAACTATTTTAAAATAATTTGAGGATTTGAAATTATAAGTATAAGGTGTTCATAAAAAAATATGTATGTTTTACGAGTATGAAGGGGCTTAGTAGGGGTGTTAGGCTACGAGTTAGCTCCAAGTGGTTAGAGGATGCAGTTTAAGATAATGCATGGCGAAAACAAGTTAGGCCTTTTTTAAGTAGAGAGGGGGCACTTGGGTCACTGCAATGATAGCATGCTTGAAGTACGAGCATAAGGCATATGGTTGGGATAAATGGATGGGTAACATGTTGTGGGAATATGTGATGTTGAATATGTATAGGTTTTTGGTAGAAGGTGGTGGCTGAAAGTATCACATTTTTATGGTAATGTAGTTGTGGGATTTACGCATTTTATACAAAGGGTGAGTCCCCGTGCCAAGATTTTTTTTGTTGCGGTAAGTTTGATTTTCAAAGAGTTTTGTTGGGTTTGGATCGGTTCAAGCATGGTTATTAGATCTACTGTCATGGTTAATACGGGTTTTGGGTCATGATTAGGATCACGGTGGCCAATAGTTTCATAGTATGAGATGTCACTTCGCGAGTTGAGTTTTGAGTGCGACATTGAGGGTAACAAGATGATATGTTGCGATACGTGGAGGATTTGCGTGACGTTGGACGTAAATATGAAATTTGTAATAACAAACAAAAGAAGCATCAGAATTAATACATATAAATCTTAAAAGAAAAATAAGTAAAGAACTAAAATCACATGAATTAAAATTTAAAATTGAAATTGGAATGCTCACTTCTATAAAAAAAATCTCACAAATTTTTGAAAAACCAAATGAAAGATATATCAAACTTAATATAAGTAATAATGAAATCAAAATGAAAAGCGTGCGTTCATGTACCACCATGACTCTTTGTATTCCCAATTCGAGCCATGAAAACAATATAATAGATACAAATATAGAATACGAATTGAAAATCGACTATTCATGCATCACCATGACATTTCGAATTTTCAATTTTAAACCAGAGTAGTAAATGAATATATAACTAAAATAATCACATTGAAATTCGACTATCCTCGTATTACAACAAAAAAAAAATCAAAATGCGTAATTAAATCAAACCGAAAGCTGGTTATTCGTGTACCACCACGACTTGGCATACTTTCAGTTAAAACACATGGTAAAATATTGAGGATGAGAGTCACACGTCGCATAAACCACCATAACTTGTATGACATCCTTAGGAGTGCAACCATATTCCTTTTCACAAAGAGCAAATGGTCACTCTGAAAGCTTTAAAGGTTTGATTCATATGGCGTTGGGGTGGTATGTTTTGGCCAAATAGGTTTCAGGCCCTTTTTGAAATCTCCAGGTAAGCAACCAGGTCCCACGTCTAATTGGGATTTATGCGCATTGATTATCCTTAGGTTTCAATAACCTCGGTGTCAAGAGTTCAGAAAACAAGAACGATCCCCTTCCATTTACTACATACCCACCACATAAAATCATCATTAAGAAGAAGAAATATCGAAAAACCAAAAGAAAATCAATTTGTGTACATGAGGCATAAGCCTTGGACTGTGTGTGGTGTTTGTGTACATGAGGCAAAGTATAACAACATTTGTGTACATAAGGCATAAACAACTTAATAATAACCAAATAATGTGCATTGAACAATCAAATAAGGCTCACATAATTTTGATGTATGGAAAACGTATATAATATTAAAAACCAAGTTTTTTCGAATTCACCTAAAAAAACACACAATCGGCAAGTGTACCGGTCGCATTGTAGTTAGCAAGTAAGAACGGATATCGAACCTAAGACACTATGGGTAAACTCTAATTATTAAACCTAAAAGAATACTAACCTAGACTTTCTTTTGATTTTTTTAGAATTTTTTATATTAATTAAACTAATAAAACTTAACTATTAAAAATTTAAACTAAAAATAAAACTTTATAAAAATTGGGTTTTAAAACAAATATGAGAAACGACTACCTAGATAATGGAATCCTACTAGTTAAATTAATAGTTAACGAACTTGACTTGGTTGAAAAACAATATCTAAAAAATATGACACTAAAGACCACTAAAGTACGCTAGATCGCCTCCCGGCCTCACCAACAACACCCTAGAACTCTAATGACATGTGAAACTTAATTGTTAAACGGTTGGATCACCTCCCGGTCTCACCTTACCTAATAATATTATGGTACCCCAAAACCCAAATCACCTCCCGGTCTCTTCAGATACAATATATATGAATATAAAGGGGGTATTAATAATTAACTTAAACATAATTTGTATCACAATAATCTAAGAGACCTAGGATAACTCACTCCCGTGCAATTATTACCCAAACCCGCAAATGACAAAGATGACACAACACTAAATTACCTCCCGGCCTCTCTAGTAAAAGAACAATAAAATCTAAACCACTTTCAATACTTATTCCTAAGATTTTTTCGACCATAAATCGCAAACAAGTTGAAAACACAAAGTAGACAACCTAATCATGAGCCTAACAATCACCAAAAACTATTAAACACAAGTGGAATAAATATTAAAGTAATAAAATAGATTCAATTACTCAACAATATTATGACCAAACTAATAAAAACCTTTACCATAATATTAAATCAACCAACGCCAAATAATGGTTCGTCAAACAATTAATATAACATGGTACTCAACCAAAACCTAGGTATTATAAAATATTAGCTACTCATAATAAAGTATAATAAAGTATGAAACAAAAAGTAAAATATTAAAGTTCATCGAATTATTAAAATAAAGTTGGACCTGCTTTCTTGATTTTTTTCTTGCCGTGACTTTTAACTTGATAGGCTGTGTGCTTTCTTATTTTGTTGTTTAGTCTTGCGTCTCAATTCTTGTACCACGTCCAATCAATTCATCCACCACAAAAAAAAACTGTCTCCAAATGGTTGACTTGTGAATACCACAACAGCCAAAGTAAAAGTAATAATAATATTATGTAGAAGTAGGGCGGTATAAGAACCGATCAAACACGAACAAGGCCTTGTTCATGTTTGTTCGTGAAGAAAATATTGTAAATGAACATAAATAAACATATATGAATCAATGTCAATGAACACAAACATAAACAAACTTAAATCTAAAAACACATAAATGAACACAAATTAACAAATATAAAACTTTAAGCAGATGACATATCTAGATTATATTTAATTATTTTCTATTAATACATAAAGGAACGAACGGAACATATGTTTATGATCGTTCATTTAATTAAACGAACACAAATTTAGTGTTCATGTTCGTTCGTTTATTAAATAAACGAACATAAACAAACTTTCCGCCGAACGATTCACAAACAGTTTACCGAACGTTCGATTCGTTTACAGGCCTATATATAAGTAATACTAAATAATGTTTAAAATTCTACTCTCCTTTTCTGCCTTCACGTGATGAGCACCACACAACACCACACAATAATATAATGTTTTTTTTGCCTTCAACTCACACAAACCAAAAAAACCTCGACGCCGATCTCTTTCTGTACGTCCACCATAAAAACACCAAAAAACAAGACCCTTAATATCACAATATTATTATATAATAATTATTTAGGGCTTTTATTTTAGCTCCAACAAATCTTAAAGCCCACGAGTTTATTTTCTGGTCAAAAATCTTTTACTTCTTTTGATCTTCTTGTGGGCCCAGCCCATATATCTTGTAAATTTGAAATCCAAGACTTCAACACCTACAATCATTTATTTAGTTTTAAACTCGTTGTCTCATGAAACCATTAAACTTAAAATATGAGTTAATTGAGAGTAATCTTAAATAAAAACAAAGTCAAAAGCTATTTAAAATGTAGGAAATATTTATAATATTTATATATAATTTATCTCATATCAAATATCCCCACACTTAAATCTTTTTCGTCCCTGAAAAAGTAGTATGCACAGGAACATAACCGAGACACAAAATATAAACCCACAACTCTTGAAATTTTCTTTTTTTATTAAGTACTCAAAAACCATCAAACACATTTAATCACGATTACCGAACACTTATCCACTTTAAACCCTGACAACTAAATAGTTGTCCATTTATGCAAATTTGCCTAATAAGATAAATCCGGTTGATTGCCGGTATTGTTGTCCACCTAAACCCATGCCCTTTAATACTTACCGAGACAAGTAAGATGTGACAAATTTTTATTTTTATTTTTAGTTTATATGATCTAGTGGGACCCCAACTGAAACAATTTTTTATTATATGGTTTTACCGGAATTGAGCCACCCCAACTTGACTTAAACCTTATATCTTGTTGATCAAAACATGTTATACCATTTTTTTAAGAATAGCTAAAGACGATCAAGGATATTGTTTATCCACCTAAGCTTAAGCATCAAGGTCTACCAGTCAGCCATTAGATATGATTAAGGTATGTATTAAGTAACTAACTAGTAAGTGTTCCCCACTACATGACATACCCCCGTTATCAAGCAACACCCCAAAGTCCATCACCATATGTGAATATGCACGAATTCATATGTAGGCTTACATATGGTGTGTCCCTTGTGGTCCGTTTTTTAATGGTAATGAGACGGGAGTAAGGGGACCCCATATGGCTAACAGCGTGGATGATCAAGTCAGTAGTGTATTTTGTATTTTAAAGTACTAGATGATAAAGTTTAATGACTTATTTGGCAGAAAAACTACGGGTTTGCTCTTTGAGCTCTTTTAAATATTCATAAATCCACTAAAGAGATATGAATACCCAAATGATATACCGCATATAGACCCATGGTCTCCGAACCCTGAGGCATCCCATTAATACATGATTTAAGTTTATAAAACCATACGCCTATGAAGTGTTAGCCACTAAAACTAAAAGTATGAGATTTATGTTTATATCACAGGCTACGTAGGCATACCCTAACGTTAAACCTACCCAAGCATCGTATGATTAGTCTATTCATATTTCTATAAAATTATAATTTTTTACGATCAAACTAAACATAAGGCTTGAGTATGACCCGACCTTTCATCCCATTTTTTAACAATGATTAACATATATCCCACTAAAATCAAGCAATTAAAGTTCAGTTAAGTCTGCAAGCATACTGTCCTTTCATTCTTAATGGGCTGAGCCTACTGACATATCAATTACGGAGTCTATCCGTTCAGTCACATCCCATATTATGTGTTGAATTAAAAACTCTTTTTCTTTTAAAATTTCTAAAAAAAATGTTCAATAGTGTTGTCAAAATCATCGGTAATAATATCATCTCATGTTGAATGCAGAAAACCAATTTCAAGGGACATTTCAAAACTCTTGTAAATATTTTTGGGATTTTTTTTTTTACTTTTTTTTGTAAAAAATTTTGATATTTTTTTTATTTATTTATATTTATTATTTTTTTAAAAATTTTTCTTTTATAAAATTTGAAATTTTTTTTATTATCAAAAGAAAACGTCAGTTCCCATCCCCACACTTAAAATCTACGTTGTCCCCAATGTAAGAATAGAAAAAGACAGAAAATAAAGCAGAATAAAATAAATTCAAGCAAATAAAACAATAAAGTGGAACAGACTCCCCTGGTAATAATGCAGCTATCTTCACAAGTCTCGTTCCAAGGCGACCGTATAGCATTTCATTCGCAGCCGCAACATCTGGGTGCCCTCTACAATATGATAGGCTTAGAAAAATCCTCGTCCGAATGAAGATTGCGTACGAACAAGAAAATCCAATCCTGCAAAATAAAACTCAAAACAACCCAAAGCAGACATCAAAAAGACTCTAAGAACTAAAAAGACTCAAATAAAAATAAAATAAAGCAGAATAAAAATTAAAAATAAAAGAAAACCATGTAACTAAGTTTTATACAAACTCTACAACTCGGGCAAAGTCCCGAGTTTGCTCTCCTCCTCTACTCTCCAGGCGGATCATGGTAGATCGCCTCTTCCTCGCGATCACCAAGTGGACCTCCAACATAATGCTTCAGTCTATGCCAATTCACTTTCCAAGAATGTCCATCGTCAGCCCCTATCTCAACCGCTCCATACGGAAATGCCTCCTTCACAACGAATGGACCAGCCCATCGGGATTTCAATTTACCCGGAAACAACTTCAACCGGGAATTATACAGAAGCACCTTATCCCCACACTTAAAATCTTTGGGCCCTTAATATGTTTATCATGATGTTCCTTTGTCCGCTCCTTATACCCCCAACTAGTTTCATATGCCTCATTCCGTAATTCCTCAACCTCGTGAATTTGAAGAAAACGACTCTTTCCCGCCGCAGATAAATCAAGATTTACGGCTCGTAAAGCCCAATACGCACGATGTTCTAACTCAACAGGGAGATGACACGCCTTTCCATAAACTAGCCGAAAGGGAGTGGTCCCGATAGGCTTTTTGAATGCAGTACGAAAAGCCCAAAGTGCGTCATATAGCTTTTCAGCCCAGTCCCCGCGACTGTTCCCAACTGTTTTCTCTAATATCCTCTTAATGCCACGATTGGTGTTTTCCACTTGACCGCTAGTTTGAGGATGGTAGGCCGTAGAAAGTCGATGGGTGACCCCATAACGTTTTAGAACCTTATCCATCTGAGCATTACAAAAGTGGGTACCCCGATCACTGATCAGGGCCTTAGGAGTACCAAATTGAGCAAAGAGTTTTCGAAGGAATCCCAGTACAACTCGCGCGTCATTTCTAGGTAGGGCTTGGGCCTCCACCCATTTGGACACGTAATCGACAGCAATGAGGATGTATCTGTTTCCTCTAGACATAGGAAACGGACCCATAAAATCAATGCCCCATATATCGAAGATCTCAACCACCTGGATGGGGTTTTGGGGCATCTCATTTCGGGATGAGATGTTACCAGCTCTCTGACACGCGTCACACGAACGAACAAACTCATGCGCATCACGAAAAATAATCGGCCAATAGAAACCCGCATCAATCACACGTTTGGCGGTATAAGATGCACCGAAATGGCCATCAGTCGGGCCCACATGACAATGTCGAAGAATACTACTAGCTTCATCACATAATACCCATCGTCGAATCACTTGATCCGAGCCAATACGGAATAAGTATGGATCCTCCCAAATGTAGAACTTAATATCTGCAAAAAACTTCTTCTTTTGCTGATATGTCAGTCCGGGCACTAACTCACCAGAGGATAGATAATTCGCAAGATCAGCAAACCATGGAAACCCCTCATCACTCGCCTTTACATACAATAAAGTCTCACCCGGGAAATCATCACCAATCCCATGTTCCCGAGTCCTGTCCAAGTCGCAATTTTCTAGTCGTGACAAGTGGTCGGCGGCGACATTTTCAGCTCCTCTCTTATCTTTAATTTCTAAATTGAACTCCTGAAGCAAAAGGATCCAACGAAGGAGTCGAGGCTTCGCATATTTCTTAGCGAACAAGTAACACAGAGCCGCATGATCAGAAAAAATGATAGTCTTAGAAAGCACGAGATATGAACGAAATTTATCACACGCGAAAACAACAGCAAGAAGCTCCTTCTCTGTCGTGGTGTAATTATCCTAAGCATCGTTAAGGGTCTTGCTAGCATAATAGATGGGATAAAAATTTTTCTCTCGACGCTGCCCTAACACGGCTCCAACAGCAAAATTGCTCGCATCACATATTATCTCAAACGGAAGAGTCCAATCGGGAGCAACAAGAATATGAGCACTCACTAACCTCTCCTTAATCAACTCAAAGGCCCTCAAACATTCCTCACTAAAATCGAACGGCCTAACTTTCTCTAGAAGCTGGGTCATCGGACAGGAGATTTTCGAGAAATCTTTAATAAATCAGCGGTAGAATCCCGCATGACCTAAAAAACTACGAATAGACTTCACGGAAGTGGGTGGTGGAAGTTTAGAAATGGTGTCTACCTTAGCTCTATCTACCTCAATCCCCGCACTAGAAATCTTATGACCTAAAACAATACCCTCACGAACCATAAAGTGACATTTCTCCCAATTAAGCATAAGGTTCGTCTCTTCACACCTAGCGAGCACTCGATCTAAGTTACGCAGACAATCATCGAAGGAATCCCCAAAGACAGAAAAATCATCCATAAAGACTTCCTTGGAATCCTCGATTAACTCATGAAAAATGGCGACCATGCACCGCTGAAATGTAGCTGGAGCATTACATAATCCGAATGGCATGCGTCGGTACACGAATGTGCCAAAGGGACTTGTAAATGTGGTCTTCTCCTGATCACCCGGGGTGATGGGGATCTTGAAATAACCAGAAAAGTCGTCAAGAAAATAGTAGAACTGTTGTCCTGACAAACGCTCAAGCATCTGATCTATGAATGGAAGCAGGAAGTGGTCCTTTCGTGTGGCCTCGTTAAGTCTGCGGTAGCCGATGCAAACTCGCCACCTGTTACAGTCCGTGTCGGTATGAGCTCATTCTTTTCATTAGTGATAACTGTCATACCGCCCTTTTTAGAGACCACCTGGACAAGGCTAACCCACGCGGAGTCGGAGATCGGAAAAATCAAACCAGCATCGAGCAACTTAATAACCTCCTTCTTGACAACCTCCTGCATGTTCGGGTTTAGCCTCCTCTGCGGCTGAAGCACAGGTTTGAACTCGTCTTCCATAAAAATTTTAAGCGTGCAAAATGACGGGTTTATACCTTTGATATCTATAAGCTTCCATGCGATGGCATGCTTATGAGATTTTAGAACAACCATCAACTTCTCCTTCTCCTCCGTCTCCAAACTCGAAGAGATGATTACGGGAAGTTGAGACCCCTCCCCTAAAAACGCATACTCGAGGTGAGATGGTAAATCTTTTAGCTCTAAAGACGGGGGGTTCTCAACAGATGGTTTTTCGATCGAAAACTCTCGCTCTTCAACCGCAAGGACATTAGAAAATATTTGGGAACTCATGATCGGCTCGTGTCCTCCTATCTCAGGTAACTGCTCCTCCTCCTTCTCCTGCAACTCAAAATCAAATTATGTCATCTCGAATGACTAATTTTTCACATCGATGATCTGTGTGTCGGACGTGTCTCTCTGGCATACCTTCGTAAGATACTCGCCTACGTGCATCATGAAACTGTCGATAAAATAGAGAGTGTCATCATGCTGCTGAGTGTGCCTCATGGATTTATGGACGTCGAATGTGACCGTGTCATCATGAACTCGAATAGTCAATTTGCCATCGGCGACATCGATGAGAGCGCGTGTGGTGGCTAAGAATGGACGACCGAGGATGAGCGGAACGTTCGAGTCCTCATCCATATCGAGAATGACAAAGTCGACCGGAAAGATGAATTTGTCCACCTACACCAACATGTTCTCCACAATGCCCCTTGGGAACTTCACGGATCGGTCTGCTAGCTGGATACTCATTCGGATGGGAAGCAGCTCTCCCACGTTATGTTTGGCAAACACGAAATAGGGCATGAGGTTAATGCTTGCACCGAGGTCGGCCAAAGCATTGCTAACATGAAGATTACCAATCAAGCAAGGAATGGTAAAACTGCTTGGATCTGTCATCTTCCTAGGAAGCTTGTTCTGTACGGCGGCAGAACACTCCTCACTAAGAGTAACAATCGAAATCTCCTCAAGTTTCTTTTTATTAGTGAGCAAATCTTTAAGAAACATGGCGTGTTTTGGCATGTTCGTGAGAGCTTCAATAAACGGAATGTTCACATGGAGCTTCTTAAGCATGTCGAGAAACCTAGAGTACTGCTCCGAATCATTCTTCTTCACTAGACTACCGGGATATGGCGGTTTTGGCTTATCAACTGACGCACCGCCTGAACGTGAGGTACTTGCTGGGCCACGCCTCTGGTTTACCTTGTCAGGCGGTGTCTCTAACTCCATCTCCTCATCAACTTCCTCCTCCTCTCTTGGTGTATCGCTAATGACACCTCACCCACTTCGGGTGGTCACTGCCTTTGCTTGAGTATTTTTGAAATGGTTTAGAATAGCTAGGACCGGGATTAGGGATGGTGTTACTTGGAAGACTCCCAGAGGGTCATTGATCAATCTTTGCGGACAGCTCACCAAACTTGGCCTCAAGATTCTGAAATGCGACCTGTTGTCCCTTCATGAACGTCTCATGCTGCAGAAGAGTGGATTTGGTGTTGGCATCATTTTGTAAAAGATGATTTAACAATTGAGATTGGTTAGCCAACATCTCCTCGATCTTAGAAGTACTATTTGGTACAGGATCAGGTTCGAGGGCGGGTTCTTGGAACAGATTCTGGCGTTGCTGATAACCGGTGTTACCTGCCCGCCAGTTCGAATTATTGTTTCGCCACCCAGAATTGAAGGTACGGTTTTGATTAGCAAGAAAATTTACCTTCTCCTGAGAATCAATGGGACAATCGGCTGTCTTGTGATTTCCACGACATATCTCAAACCTACGAGCTTGCAACTTAAGCTCTTTCATCTCCCTCTTCAGTGCCTCCACATCTGCCGACACACTCGTATTTTGATCAACATGATGCACTCCACGTGATGCTGAGATGGTTGCGGCCTTGGCAGCCGAAACGGATCTTCTACTCGGTGTATGTTGATCCCCTAATGCTATGCTTTCGAACATTTCTTCAGCATCCTCTATGGTGAGTTTATCGAGCATGTTTCCTCCGGCAGCGGTATTGAACCGCCGTTAGGTTTCGAGAGTAAGACCGTTATAGAATTTTTCAACCACAACCCAATCGTTTAGGCCATGTTGAGGAAAACGACTTATAAGAGTTTGGAAACGCTCCCACGCAGAATAATAGGACTCGTCGGGGTCCATATGAAAAGAACGGATTTGCTCGCGTAGACGTTCGGCCTTTGATGGAGGGAAATACTTCATAAGGAACTTGGATTGCAAGCCGTCCCATGTGGAGATTAAAGCATTTGGAAGAGAGTCAAACCATGTAGCAGCACGATCAGAAAGTGAAAACGGGAATAACTTAAGATGAATGACGTCGGACGAGATATTATTAATATTGAATGTTTCGCAGATCCGCACGAATCGGGACAGGTGTCCCAGAGCATCTTCGTCATCCAAGTCGTGGAACTTAGCAGAATTTGTGATGGAATTCATAAAGTGAGAGGGAATTTGCCAGTTTTGGTTATTAGTCGCAGGACGTCGGACAATTGCAGATCGGGCTCCCATGTTGCCATCGCTGGCTCTGGCATGAACGGTTTGTCTCGGTGGTGGAACGGCGTCGCCCATATCTATTCTAGGAGTAGAGACGCTAACCTAGATGTCGGGTGAATCGCTCTCGCTATCTGTAGTCTCCTTAAGTTTCTCTTGAAACTCTCTCTCAGGCTCTTTTGATGCAATGAATAAAGGTGGGTCTTGAGAACGAGTATTATGCGTAAACTAAAACAAAAAATAATTTAATTAATTAATTTTTATTTTTTTAAGGAAAACTAAACCTAAAGGCGCAAATAGCAAGTAAAGGTACCTAAAGGAAAAATAACAACTAAAAAGCAAATAAACAATTAAACAGATCAGATAATCAACTCGGGTTAAACAAAGAATTTGTCAGTGTCCCCGGCAACGGCGCCAAAAACTTGATGTGTGGAAAACGTATATAATATTAAAAACCAAGTTTTTTCGAATTCACCTAAAAAAACACACAATCGGCAAGTGTACCGGTCGCATTGTAGTTAGCAAGTAAGAACGGATATCAAACCTAAGACACTATGGGTAAACTCTAATTATTAAACCTAAAAGAATACTAACCTAGACTTTCTTTTGATTTTTTTAGAATTTTTTATATTAATTAAACTAATAAAACTTAACTATTAAAAATTTAAACTAAAAATAAAACTTTATAAAAATTGGGTTTTAAAACAAATATGAGAAACGACTACCTAGATAATGGAATCCTACTAGTTAAATTAATAGTTAACGAACTTGACTTGGTTGAAAAACAATATCTAAAAAATATGACACTAAAGACCACTAAAGTACGCTAGATCGCCTCCCGGCCTCACCAACAACACCCTAGAACTCTAATGACATGTGAAACTTAATTGTTAAACGGTTGGATCACCTCCCGGTCTCACCTTACCTAATAATATTATGGTACCCCAAAACCCAAATCACCTCCCGGTCTCTTCGGATACAATATATATTAATATAAAGGGGGTATTAATAATTAACTTGAACATAATTTGTATCACAATAATCTAAGAGACCTAGGATAACTCACTCTCGTGCAATTATTATCCAAACCCGCAAAAGACAAAGATGACACAACACTAAATTACCTCCCGGCCTCTCTAGTGAAAGAACAATAAAATCTAAACCACTTTCAATACTTATTCCTACGATTTTTTCGACCATAAATCGCAAACAAGTTGAAAACACAAAGTAGACAACCTAATCATGAGCCTAACAATCACCAAAAACTATTAAACACAAGTGGAATAAATATTAAAGTAATAAAATAGATTCAATTACTCAAAAATATTATGACCAAACCAATAAAAACCTTTACCATAATATTAAATCAACCAACGTCAAATAATGGTTCGTCAAACTATTAATATAATATAGTACTCAACCAAAACCTAGGTAGTATAAAGTATTTAGCTATTCATAATAAAGTATGAAACAAAAAGTAAAATATTAAAGTTCATCGAATTATTAAAATAAAGATGGACCTGCTTTCTTGATTATTTCTTGTCGTGACTTTTAACTTGCTAGGCCGTGTGCTTTCTTATTTTGTTGTTTAGTCTTGCGTCTCAATTCTTGTACCACGTCCAATCAATTCATCCACCACAAAAAAACTAACTGTCTCCAAATCGTTGACTTGTGAATACCACAGCAGCCAAAGTAAAAATAATTAGTTTTTTGACCCGCGCGTTGCCGCGAACATGGATACTTGTAGCTGACATATGTTTTTATTAGATATGAATGGAAAGCAAGGAGGCAACATACATTAATATATTAGATGTTTGTACATACTGCATTTGGCGTGCCGCGTAATTACAAAAGGAACATATATGGTTGTTGTCATGTTGCCAAATGTTATTCAAAAGATTCAATACTTGGTAATACAAAACATTTATAAAAAAGTTTCAATATTTGGTTATAGAAAAGGCACTTGCTACTGCTTGCTGGTGGCGTTTTCTTTGCGGCTGCTACTGGGCTTTCTTTTACTGCCTAGTTTTCTTAGAAGATGGTTCAGTGTCTATTTGGAGTCGATACTTTTTGTTATATGCAGGCAATAGTATATGGACGCAGCAAGTGTTGGAATTTTTACCTGGTATTTAACGGTGCAGCTTTGATTTTGGAATTTGCTTTAGGATCCGAGGTGTTCGGGGCATTGTCCGTTTTCGAACACATGCCAAACTTAAGTAATGAGTAATGATTAAAAAAACTAATGTACACATGCCAAATTAACCATGTTGTCGAAACATGATTCATACACACATTCGTAATTCAAGCAGAAATTTTTATTTGTTTAATAATTTCATATAAAAAAACCAAAATTAACCAATTGGCTATGGTTACAGAAAAAAGGCTGCATACCAAGTACCAACTAATATCTACTTTCTCTTCAATGTTAAAATGCCTAAACTATAATACATATAAAAATAATAAAGTTCAAATGTCAAAATTTGTACCTTGCTATCTTTGTTTTTTTTCATTCAAATAAAAGTCATTCTTTATATATTTTCCAGATCATTATGAATAACTTCCATATAACACTCCTAAACTGTTTCTACAACTTCATGAACTTCCAAGAGTTTCTTCATATCCATGTAGACACCCTGCACATTTCCGTACATGCATTATATCAAACATGTGCTGGGAACAAACAGCAGACACCAAACAAAAGAGAACCACTCAACATTACTTAAAAATATTAAACATCTAAGGCTTACATTATGTTTGACTCCTATGACTCGATGTGATCTTCACAAACGAAACATGGCTCCTCATGGAATTGCGAGTGGGCTTTTTTGCTGCAGCCTAAGCACTTTGCATAGTACCACGCGCGGACCATGTTAAATCCTGTAATTGTGACCTCACTTGTTAAACGAACTTGTTGCAATAAGATTGTTGGTCAGTGGATGTTTAGTTTATTTTTTAGTAGTTAAAATTGCTATAAGGAAGTACTTGATTTAGTGACAAACCTTTTTTTCTCTCTTTTTCGTTTGACTGCAGTGGTAGTTAGGTTCGGGCGGTTATGTGGATGAGTATCTTGGTATGTTGATGAATTTATCAAAATCAATGTCACACTTACGTTATCCACGCACATTAAGAAACATAACTAAATTAAAGGCTTTAACGTTTTGCCTAAGGCAATGCTAACAATACAAAACAAAATTACTAAGAAACACTAAAGCATACATGAAACTTATATTGACCTAATTGGAGTAATTGAATATAACAAAAAAAAAATGCTAACAAACATACATTGGTAAAAGTAACATGAAACCGTAGAAATTACGAACTGAAAAATCAAATAACATACCGCACATGATTCAAGTTCCGCTATTCTTTGCGAATGATGAAGCTACAAAAATTACAAAGCACAGACAAACCAAACATTAAAATTGGTAAAACAAAAGTAGTAAAGATCAAGAAGCCCAGAAAAGCCAAACCAAAAATTGAATCTCTATAAATGGCAGACTGAAGAAGCACATTACATCTCGTAAACGATTGACGTTCAGTATTCTCTCAGATTTCTGAACCTGCAAAAATCCAAATGAATGTTAAAACCCTGATGAAAATAAACATAAAAACCCTAGAAATTGAGAATTAAACCTTAACAGTCTGCTGAACAACGTCCCGGCCAAGTCGTAGCCGCTTTTTCAAACCAATGTCCCAACAATTGTCTGTTAATTACCAGAAAATCATACACAATCAAGAGAAAATAACCAAAACCTTATCCTATGCGTGTTAAACATGTGAGATGGAGTTGTGAAGGGGAACCTAAACCCGTCACCACGGTCGATCTCTTCCTTTCTACTGAAACCCTAGTCACGTGTTTCAAATCATCCAATTAGGGATTTGTTACCTTTAATTGCAGAACTGTGAAGTGCAACGGAGTGATAGTCGGTGAAGACAACTGTTGAAATCGGAGGAGACTACGATGGCAACTGTTCATAGACTTTCTTCCTATTTACTTAAAATTCATCTTCTCTTTACAGTTAAAACCATATATATCAATCCATGCTCATCTCCAACGACTTCATCTAATAATGTGTAGGTTACATTAGATGATATTAGCTAACAGATTGGATGATTTGTTGCCTCCTGCTAGGTTTTGATATTGAAGAAAAGGGCTCAAAGGTTGTGCACTTTTTGAGCATTGATTTTGTCATTGCTGGTCTTGTTCACATGCTGCAAAATGGTGATGGTGACGATTGGCGATGTGTTCAGACGATAGATGAATCTAATTGGTATTTATCTGAACATTTTTTTTAATTTATTAACTACCGTTATTGTAAACTAATAAATAATTAAAATGATTACCAGTGGGTACTTAGTCTACGGTGTGGGCTATATCAACGCTACCTGAGGAAAAATGGTTACTTGCAGGTACTGTGGACTGTTATTAGAAGCTAAATGGGTTGGGTAACGGGTCAAACATGTAACTTTAGTACGGGTCAAAGTTGGACTGGTTGACCCTTAACACTTTACGTCAAAATTAAAATTATGTAAATTAGTTACCAATTGTTAAGTGTGTTCGGTATGATTATTGAAGTTATATATTTATTCAACAATAATCTAATCTTTTGAATAAAAGGTTTTATGCAATAAAAATACTCTTTAGATGTTGGCTTGTAAACGAACTGCATGAACACGAATGGAGCGTTTTCGTGTTTGTTCCTTTAACGTTAACGGAACAAACAATTGAGCATGAACTGTTAAACCAACGGGTTTGTCTTGATAAACAATAATCTTTAACCGAATGTATTGGGCCTAAAAATTTACTAGAACTAAACTAAGTTGTGACAGGTCAAGAAGTTTTAACCAAATATATTAACGAACATAAAAGAAAGAACTTAAACAAATGCAAACTAACGAATTTATATTAACGAACGCTCACAAATATAAACGAATGAGCGTGAGATGTGTTCGAATTCGTACGTTTTGGTAATAGACAAAAGGTTTTGTTCATGTTCATTTAGTTAGGGTTGTAAACAATTTAAGCTCGCTCGGTTTGTAATGAGTCAAGGTAAGCTCGAATTGGCTCGTTTATCTGGCTCGCTAATTGGCTCATTTAGATTAAATCACATTTTTGAATATATAAATTATAACCCAAATATTAATACATATAAACTAAAAAATCTGTAGTTTAATAAATAAAATTATTGCTTTTAGTGTGTCATAAAATAAATAACTTTTAGAAAAGCTAAACGAGTTGGATTTAACTTTTCATGAGCGAGCTCTGGATCAAAATTTTAGCCTGTTAAGGTAAATGAGCCAAGCTGGTCGGTCGGTTTAGGTTTGTAAATGACTCAAGCTTGCTTGGTTTGCAAAGGGAAAGTTTTAAGAATTAAAAAAATAATTACATCAACTAATAAATCTTGTTTATTGTTGCTGTATGTTTGAATGCAGGTTTTGTTAGCAAGCTCAGCAACCTTTTGACGAAAATGTTCAGCAGGTTAATAATTTAGCAAACTTATGCGTTAAAGATGAAATATTAAGATGCATGTTGGGCCATAGATTCATGGTGGTGGTGGTTTAAGCGAGGGCAACCATTATTTGGATACGCCGCCTGAGCCAGCATATGGCGGTTATACTCTTGTGAGCTTCTGGCAGAATATATGAAAGCTTGGATTTGACGATGTAAGTAATAATTATATTTTTAAGCGTTTTATGTTTTCAAAACTAAGTAAGATAGCAATTAGCATGTAACGAATGTTGTGCAGTTAGGATGAGTGGAAACATGGGGCAAAAGGGAGGGGGATTGGGATTTGGGACAAAGGAGGGCTCATTGCATGTGATTATAATAGTTAAGTTATTGAAACAAACGGACTTCTGTAGGGTCAGTTTTTTAGTATTATGTTTTTGATGTTTATTGTAGCTTGAAAACGCTGTGAGGCTAATATTGAAACAAGTTAAATAGGTCAAGAAATGGATCCCATTTTTTAGATGTCTATTAATTTTGACTCTTGTGGTGACTAAATGCACAAATGTAGTTGATTAGGGTTTCGTTTGTATAATTAATTCAGTTTTTTCTTTAATTATTATTTTGATTTTTTATGCTTTTCAATTTTAGGACAGATTTGGGTACTGGTATTGATCTTGTTCTCAATCACTTTCATACGTAGATCAATGGTTTGATTTCGTTGATGTTTTTACGGTGGCGGAAACAACAAATGAACCTATTGCTCATGGTTTAGATGTTATGGTGGCGGAAATAATGTTCTCAGGCCATGCTGAGAAAGACAGCACCTCTCCACATACTGGTTAGCATACAAACCCTTAATTGAATGCTATTTCTTGGTTATGAGATTAAAAGTTTTATGTGTTATATATCAGAACTCTTGAAATGTTTGTGGAAGAACGGGAAGTTAACCGAAACAGAACCATTGAAACATTTGTGGAAGAACAGGAAGTTAACCGAAACAGAACCGTACCATGGTAAAAGATAATGTCTCTTCCATCAAGCTGCAAATGGTACAATATATTCAGGAAGCTGAATTTTTGGGAAAATTTATGCAGAAGATTTGTTAGGTAATATTTCCTCTAATCACATTCTTATAGGTTACCTCCATGACCATCGAGCGGGTTTTTTTTTACCATGTAAGCTGATACTTTAATAGTTAATTGTATGAAATCAAACTTGTGCAGGTTTTGTTGTATTTTGGTGCTTTTCACTTCACATTTAAGATTGGTGATAATTTCAAGCTTACCCTGGTTAGCTCTCAATAATGGCTTATTATTGATGTATGTTTCAATACTTAGTAATTGATTCCTTTAACTTAAGTTCAGTTATAAATTCTTGGTTTTGGTTGTTTATTTGTTATGCAGTTGATTGGTTGCATGCATTTCTTTAATGTTGTTTTCCTTCTCTTGGATTCTGCTTTCAACAATTCAGTAAGTAATTGGTTTTGTTACCATGTTATCTTCATTTAGTTCGAATGTTATTACAAACGACCATCCACAAACATAAATGAACCCACACAAACACCAATTAAAAATAACAGTGAATATCCATATTAAAGTTTAAAATACAATAACTAATTCAGTCAAGGGTAATTCTGTCTTTTGCTCTAGCATTCAATCTGGTATTTTTGAATCTGCATAAACTAAAAATTAAATGAATGAGAGCTGTATATAATGGATTAATATACTCTTGCAAACATTGTGCGTTCTACAAAGTGAATGAATGATAGTTGCATAAAACGGATCAATATCACATGCTGCAAGTGTGAATGAACGCAAACTGCATATATAAGATGGTAGAAGAAATAGGGTTGGTAGTTGATGTTAATGGCGTAAATATTGCTATGAATGAAGCTAGAGAACGATCAAGAAATGCCCAAAACAAGGTTTTTATAAGTTGCATAACTATGGTTTTATATATATTTTGTGTCCATATAATATATACTAACGAAATATTATCACAGCTAGCTGCTGTCACAATTGACATAGATGCAGATGCCATTTGCGCACTACATAAGTGGGGTGGCTACAACAAGTGACAGTTACAAGTTCACATGGAATGAGGTACGTACACAAGCCTATTTTGCTCACTTGTTTTCATTTGCCAACTCAGCACTGTATTAATGCATTTTGAGCAATTTTACGACCACAAAAGTGTGATACAATGCGTTTACACACGGAAGGGGGAATAGGGGTGGTAGATTTAACTTTTTATTTCTATGTTCTGTGTTTGCTTGTGTGATTTTTAATTAAATATGGACAACTAGACGAATGGGGTGTTCGTGTTAGGTTGTCAAGAAAATGACTGTCGTCGTCTTCTTTTATCTCCGTTTGTGACATAAACGAGCGGATATAACGGAGCTAATGAAAAGTAAATGTAAATAAAAATGTGTTAGCCTTAAAGGTTATTTCACCATGCTGATGGTGACCCGTTTTGCAGCCTAAACGTTTCTGATTAGAGGTGCACATTCTAACCGGTTACAATTCTAACTGTTTCTCTAACAGGAAAAAAATGTCGGTTAGAAACCGGTTTTATATTATTGATTTCGAAACCAGTTAACCAGTTTTTTTAAAATTATTTTATTAAAAACCAATTTTTTTACGGTTGTTCACCGGTTAACCGGTTCGATCTAACCGGTTAGTACCCAACCCAAAAAACTGGTCTAACCGGTTATTTCCCCCCAAATTATTAACTGGTTAGAAATGAGTTTACATCTCATATCATTATATCTAGGTATCTAAACGAACCAAACGAACACAAACGAGACATGGTCATCAGTTCATGTTTGTTCGTTTAGCTTTGACCGAACAAATAGGCAAACGAACGTGCTTTTCTTGTTCGTGTTCGTTCGTTAATAAAATGGTTGTGTTCATGTTTGATTATGTTCATTCGTTAGTAATCTAAATGAACGGTTCATGAAAGTTGATGAACATTTTTTTAATATAGATTAATGAACGTAACCGAACGAACACTGAATAAAGTAAATGGCCAAGTTATTCATAATCCTAGCTGATCTCGGCTCAGCTTAGTTTTAACATTAAAGTGGTCAAGTTATTCAGTTTTCGAGTTTTTGAGTTCTGTTTGGTAACTTTATTTCGGTTTTTTTTTGATCAAATTATTTAATTTCAATTGAATTGATCGGTGAATCTGAAGATGGAATTGAACTCTATATTGATGTTGTTTCATGTAGGTATTGCCTGAATCGCAACCAGACATGACTCATACGATTCGCTGACTATTTTGGTTGCACGTTTCCTTCTGTCAATACCTCTCAGTTTCCATGGATGAAACTAATTGAGAAGATGATTGTTGTAAACGCTCTTTTAAGCAATTTTTGAAAGTTCATTATTTATGCTTTTGGCAACTATTTCTTTCTCTTTTTTTTTCCTTTTTTCTTTTTTCTTTTTTGTTTGTTTATGTGTGTTCGTTATTATCATATGTGAAGTCTATGAAGGCAATGCTTTATGTTCAAGTTGACAAGAAGAGGTATGCATATCTCTTAAATCTTTTTATTAAGTATGCATCTCTCTTAAATCTTTTTATTCAATTGTCTAGACTATAATTGTAATCATAATGTTTTTGTAATCATCGTTTAACCCAAACCTAACATGGTTACCAAACCCCACCAGAACCCACCCAAAGTGAAAGAACACTTATGAGTTTTTGTTTTAAGAGTATAAATTTATGACGCATCTTGAAAACACACCACAAATCTAACACGAAATTCATGGGTTTGGTATAAGTGGGCCCGAGTTAGATTCATCATGATAACTTTTAGTTATTTAAAATAATCAATAATAATGTGTTTGTGTTTGATCATTTAACTTTAATTGAATGCTTAAACAAACGATTTTTATTTACTATCCGACTTTTAATATAGTATTTCTTTGATCGTTAAAAAAACACTTAAGTTTTGAACGCTTATTATTTATTAATTGGTTTATATACATTTGGGTCAATTGCTATAATGGCTATTTTGAAAAATAAAAGCTCCTTGTGTATTCTTAAGATCATGTCTAATTGATGGTGGTTGACTGCTTTAGTCAACAAAATTGAAAATTCCAATCTTTTGCATTTAAAACATATTTGATTATTTTGTTTTCAAACTTCACATTTTAGTCAACAGAAATGAAAATCCCAATCTTTGCCAATTTTTTTAAAACACATTTGATTATTTTGTTTTCAAACTTCACATGCTTTTTTATTTCATTTGTCAACATGACAATATCATTGTTTTAAAAAAGATGTTGTAGGTCCAACTCTGTGTTCTAAAACCTTAGGAACAAAAACTATTGGGATACTTATAATTTTTTTTTCAACTTAACTATTCAAATGTTGTCATAGCTGTATTTATATGTCAAAGACTTATTTATTACAACAAATATTAGACATCTAAAGTCGCTTAATAAGAGTATCATTAGTTTTTAGATCCTATTCGTGTAGATAGCATTTTGACTATATTGCGACTTATTTTTTGGGCTCTCTTTTGGTTATTTTAGTGAGCTTTAGCACCATATTGTTTCTGTCAATAACCAAAACGATACCGACCGGATTTACGTTAAGCCTCCGCCGCATCGCGCGGGCACCTACTAGTACTAAATAATGTTTAAAATTCTGCTCTCCTTTTCTACCTTCACGTGACGAGCACCACACAACACCACACAATAATATTATGTTTTCTTTTGCCTTCAACTCACACAAACCAAAAAAACCTCGACGCGGATCTCTTTCTGTACGTCCACCACAAAAACCCCAAAAAACAAGACCCTTAATATCATAATATTATTATATAATAATTAAATAGGGTTTTTATTTTAGCTCCAACAAATCTTAAAGTCCACGAGTTTATTTTCTGGTCACAAATCCTTTACTTCTTTTGATCTTCTTGTGGGCCCAGCCCATATGTCTTGTAAAATTTGAAATCCAAGACTTCAACACCTACAATGCATTCACACAATCATTTATTTAGTTTTAAATTCGTTGTCTCATTAAACCTTTAAACTTTAAATATGAGTCAATTGAGAGTAATATTAAATAAAAACAAAGTCAAAAGCTATTTAAAATGTAGGAAATATTTATAATATTTATATATAATTTATCCCATATCAAATTCCTAATCATGCAACCCTAAATAAATAAAAATAAGTTATAACCAACTAGAACACTACGTCTAATGTCCTATATTATAGTCACGGTTCTTATACCAATCTGTAACACCCCGGCTAAAGTGGAATACGCCTGAGTGTGACATACAGATTGCTCAAAACACAAGTGACACTATTAAGTGACAATATTATCATTATTTAATTTAAAAAACAAGTACACAAGTTTGGAAATCAAAAAAGAAATACAAAGAATACATATTAAAGCATCTTGTCCATTTGTTTGAATATCGTAAGTACTTATGTCTTCTTCTCGTATCATCTTCTTATATATGTGCCTGTAGCATATATACAAAGTAAAGTCAACTAAATGAATAGTTGGTGAGTTCACAAAAGTTTTGATATAATACGTAAAAATCATACAATTCCATGAACAAGTGTAAATGAGCAAGTAAGGTCATTTCCGGTTGGGATTGTGCACCGACGTACTCGGGTAATAGCGCAAGTAAGTGTCTTTTCCGTTGGTAACAACCAATGTACTCGGATCGGGGGTCCCTATTCCTCTCATAATATCGAGGTCCAGAGTACATAGGGGGCGTATGATCATACTTATTGAGGAAACCATGTGCAAGTAGTGTTTGAGCAAGTAATCAAGTAAACACACAAGTCCATGTCATGAATTGTAGTTTGTAAATAATGAATAAAAAAATTGTAATGTTGATAGGAAATATATGCTACCCCCAAAAAGTAATAAAAAGGTTAAAAGGGGGTGTGAGCAACTCACCTTTGAGATTAAAGCTAAACTTGAAATTACAACCGAAAGCACGTGAAAGAGAATAAACGATCGAACCTCATGAACTATAAATAAACAAAATATAATAATTAAAGACTAACTAACGGGATTATAAAAGTTAAAACAAATTTGTTTTAGGGATTATGCATTATTTAATTGTATCCTTTATTATTTTAAGGCATTTGATATTATAATATTATTTTACGATTTAACGGAATTTTAACGATTTATTATTATTTTAATATTATCTAGATATTAATTTAACACGAGATTAAGGATAATAAATTCGTAGAATATTGATATTAACGAAAATTTTAATTTGAAAACCATTACGTTAGAGTGTTATAAATGATTTTAATAATAAAATATTACTTGGGTTTTCACGAAACTTTAATGAAAACAAAAGTCTGTTTTTAGTTGGGAAATGATAAATATAATTTTTAACTAATTTTATTAAATTTAAAATGATATTATTTAATTTATAATGATTTTAATAATTTATTTGATTAATATAATAAACTAAAAAGGTTTTAAAAAAATAAATAAAACAAAAACGGTCTAACCAGTGTTCGAACTCGGGTCCTTCCATTCATACTCAAGTGACCAAACCATTGAACCAGCTTGTTTTTTTGAGTTGAAAACAGAAACTGAAATATATAAACTAACATTCAAGTTCATCATCTTCCTTATAAAACCCGAGGTTTTGATTCTCCCTATCCGTTCCATGTATGCTAAAATTAAGTTAGGGGTTTTCTTTTCCAGCTTAAGGTGATCACAAAACATATAAAGATTACCTGAAAATGTTTCGGTTTGATGGTGAACTATGGCCGGCCGAAAAACGAACTCGGAAGAACAAAATTGGATTATAGAGTGTGTTTTAGAGAGAATTGTTGATTGGTATGAGTTTAGTCGAGTTCTATGTCGCTATTTATACTATCAATCAGAGCGTATAAGCTTTAAATGGTCGTTATTGGTATTTTTAATAATTATGTGGCGGTTTCCCGGCCAAATCGCGCAATAAAGATTTTTAATACGAGTTATTATTGTTAATTAAAGTTTGTAGTTATGGTGAAAAGGTTTTGCGATCTATAAATTAGGTCAAAATGCACGTTTAAGGGTTTATATGGGCTGCCGGATATTTTTGGCGGTCGGATTCCGGCCAGTCTCCAAATAAACGTGAGTTGGGGTGGGGATGGGTTGGGTTTGATATTTTAATATTATAATTTAATTATATTTACACAATGGTCCTTGAACTTTCAATATATATATATATATATATATATATATATATATATATATATATATATATATATATATAAACTGATTTTAAAGAATGTTTAGAAATTGAACCTTGTACTTTCCAATGTTATATAATTGTAATAAAAGTTATGATATTTTGGATTATTTTTATATTATACCCAGCTAGTTTGCGACTCGTTTAAATAATGACATTAAATCTCGAAGTTTCGATATTTGAACAAAAAGAATAGGAATAAACAAATAATAACTTAAACCATCGGAAATATTATATAAATGGTGAACGAATAACAAGAATACATAAGAACAACAAACGGGTCAATTTAGCGAATACAAATGTAAATAAAAACGACGAATGTAACATAAGATAAATGAAATGAAAATTTTGATTAATTATTGACATATAATATATATATATATATATATATATATATATATATATATATATATATATATATATATATATATATATATATATATATATATATATATATGAACGAAAGCCGGAATTTAAAAAGGGTCGGGTTTTCGGGTTTGAAAATTAACGAATGCTACACGTACCGATTTAGCCTATTTGGTACGGGTATTGATACACATTTTTGTTGAATTTTGGTACAGGTACATTCAGGTACATGTACGGGTACGATACAAGTACATTTGGTATTGTACCTGTTTGGAGTACATAAGGGTTTAATTGGGATTCTTCATATTTAATATATAAATAAATTCTTCAACCATGTTATTATTGAACAAGTACCAAACGTTTCTTCAAAATTAAATAATATAAATCTAAGACTCGAACCAGCAAACAAATCACTTAAAGTTGGCAACCGAATTTGGCCATTTTGATACATGTACTATTTTTGTACCCGTCGAGTACCTGTGCAAGTACCGATAGCCGGACTAATTCAGGTTATTTGTTACTTGTACCGGCACCGGTTTTATGATCGTCGTAGATTTGGAAATAAAAAGGCAAGGTGGTATAGAAACGGGTATTGTACCGAAATACCCGTACCCGTACACGTACCATACCGAAAAATTTGGTACGAGTATTGGCATGTGTTTTTATTGATTTTTGGTACGAGTATAATCGGGTTCAAGTACGGATACATGTATACGAGTATATAGCCTTGGCCGACAGGCCCGGGAAATCTTTGAAATTTCATCGTGATGGGGATAGATCATTGCAATTGTTGGTCTTGAACGAGGAATTCCTAGTAAGCGCGAGTCATTAGCTCGCGTTGACTACGTCCCTGTCCTTTGTACACACCGCCCGTCGCTCCTACCGATTGAATGGTCCGATGAAGTGTTAGGATCGTGGCGACGTGGGCGGTTCGCTGCCGGCGACGTCGCGAGAATTCCACTGAACCTTATCATTTAGAGGAAGGAAAAGTCGTAACATGGTTTCCGTAGGTGAACCTGCGGAAGGATCATTGTCGAACCCTGCAACAGCAGAACGACTCGTGAACATATACTTACATCTGGCTTTACGAGGACTGAAGCTCTAGTTTTGAGCCTCGTTAAACCTCGTTGACCTGCGTTCATGGCTGCCCCTCGGGGTGTCCCGGATGAAGGTCGACACAACTAACAATTCGGCATAACACGTGCCAAGGAAAACATTACTTAAAGGGCCCGTGTCATGTCGCCTCGTTTACGGCAAGTGTGACACTCGTCAATTTTAGGTTAACTCCGTTAATCCAAACTCCGTTAATTCAAACTTAAGATCACTTGATCTATAACGCACATCTCATTACATTTAAACTAGGGTTTAAATGACGCTTGACAATCACTACATATGTAGTCTTTCGGGATTGCACCGAAACGCAAACGAGTTGACGAAACCATTGGTGAATAAACGACAAACATCCAAACAATAATTAATTGATAATTATGTGTTAGGCTTATGTGCTATTTGATAATATTGTATAGAACATTAACTCAAGATGCAAACAAGTTACTTTATGCTAGAAAAGTAACAATTAAAAGTTGAGGGACCTTTGTGTAACATATTATTATTTAATAATAACAAAACCCTAACCTCTTCCTCCCTCTCCCAAACCCGATCGCCCCCCTCCCCTTGCTCCCTTTGGCTGCCGTCACATTACACACACATACACACAAGGATTTTCAAGTTTTGTTGAAGAATTAAGGTGCTAGGAAGATATAAACAACTATTCTATGCATTCTATATGTTTAATTTTGATTTTGAATGGGTTAATCCAAAACCCTAAGTCACGAAATTGATGAGTAAGATGAACTAGGGTTTGATTATATGCTTGATGATGATTTGCTAATGAAATTGATAACTAGTTGTGTTAATGTTGTTGTTAATCATTGTTCTTTGATTTTAAACTTTCAAGAAAAACCTTAACTATGTATATAATGTGAGATTGATATGCATGGTTGGTAAATATTGTGTCTAGAGTGTTATATGCATGAATTATGGTTCATAGATTGTTGTTATGTTGAGTTTTGATGTAAGCTGGTACTGGACAGATTGTTAAGTTTATGTTTAGACGACTGTAACTGAATGTTAATGTGGTAATTTGTCGATTATTAACACTACAGTGTACTAGGTTGAGTCTAGTTTCTATAAAGTCCAATTTTGTAATTTTTGGACGTGTAAAAGTTAACTTTTATTATTTTACAAAACTGAAGTGCAAATCTGAATTGTGAGACCTGCTGTTAGGCTGTTTTGAGACTAAGATATCTCAAAAACTACAAGACCAAATGGGTTGGTTCCACTTCTGGAAGAAAATACATTGAGTTAAGAATCTAACTCAATTGGTCTTGCATTAATTGGAATAACCATTTAACGGGAATAACAAATATCATTCTGTTGCGCATGATTCTGACTGCTGTGAGTTTACTGTAATGTTTTGGTCATTGTGAGAAATCTATGTGGAATAAAAATACAATAAAAATAGTTCTGGAAACCTAACTCATGTATGCTTTTGTGACGATATTTGGTGAATTAATTGATATGTTATGATCGGTTGAATAGAGTAATCTTTCAAGTAGAATTCTGTCTTGATAAAACTAGCTGCTGAACTATGTGAAAATACATGAAACGTGCTTGTTGTTAGATAATTGCCATGTTTTGACTAAATTGCCCTTGTGGGGAATGATTGCTAGTAATGTACAATATTAATACTTGACACGTAAGTAGTTGTTCACACATGTAACGTATCACCAATGTGTTTGTTGGGTCACACACAATTCACAAACGAAACACGAAACGTATCTCACGCATAGGTATTATGTGCCGAGTCTAGAGACTCAATAATAGTTCCAACACTTAGAAAATCTCATTCTTGTTTTAGAACACTAGTGAGGATTTTCTGTGACGCGCATCTCTTGGTTGACTTGTTTTTGAATTCTTCGCAAACTGTGAGTTTCACGTTCCCCTTTTACTCTTTTAAACGTTTTTTACTTGGGGGAGGTAACATACTCCAAAACACTTTAGATTTTGTTATTTAGTTATATATCACTTGTAAAGGCTAAGTGGCAAACAAAACAACTAAAGTCCTTCATAACATCGAACCGTTTAGTATTTGTATAATAGTGAGTCATTGTTGAGTAGTACTACCGGGTTTGACAAACCCCACCCAACGCTAAACTCGACTGGAGGTCGAGCGGGTGTAATCTTGGCTAACACATTTTCCATGGTCTGGATAGACATGGTGGCAAGGCAATTGATAAACAGTCAGCTTCGTTGTCGAACACTTAGTAATACTTGTTGTATAGGCTAGCTACCTATAGATATATAATTGATATAACATTATCTGGTAACGCAAACGCAAAACGTAAACGCAATCGCAAACTCTTTATTTATATAAACTTGTGAACTCACCAACCCCGTGTTGACGCTTTTAGTATGTTATTCTCAGGTAGCCGAGGCGGGCGCGCGGTATAGGAACATGCATTACATTGAACTCTATCGTTTTTGCAAACTCGTTTTTAAACTGTTATTAATTGGGTTTTAAGTCGTCCTGCGTGACGCAACACTTGGTTTATGATTTTACGCTTCCGCACTTATTTACACTTAAATGTTCTATGGTTTGAAAACTTTACTTATGATGTTTGATTATAACTAATGATTCCGATCCTGTTAGTTCACACCCTCTGACGGTAAAACTACGTTAGTAGATTTTGAGGGTGTGACAGATTGGTATCGGAGCCATTGGTTATAGCGAACTAGAACTGCATGCATACTAGACTATAACCGCAACGACCCATTAGTTATAATTATACGCACTGCATATATATTATATTTAGTCATTCGTTATCCTTATCTCTTTACCTCATTCACTCATGCGCGCGCATACACGACTTACCTGTAGGGATGTCGACGCCGCCATCATCATCATCATCCGACCAGGTGACTCATGCTCATGGAAAGGAACCGCAGCTACCTACCTCATCGCCACCCCGAGTAGCCCCGGAACTAGAAGCCCCTGCACCGAAGAGGTATCGCCTGTCTGGAGGTATGTACGACGACGACGTTAGCTGGGATTAGTACCCGAGTCTGATCAGGCGTATGGTTTATCGCGAACAAGTTCCCCCACTACCTCACCCGAGCCGCCCTGCTTACCCCAACACCCTACCACCCATAACCGAACCTATAGAGCGTGTTCTCGCAGCTGTTGTTTCCTGTTTAGAGCGTGACGCGGGTTTTATGTGCTCGGCGAGAGCGAACGTTTCCGGATTGATAAGAGATGGAACCGAGGCTAGGGAGGAAATTTCCCGCCTGACAGCGGCTATGAGGGAAGTGCAGGATACTAATAATCAGCAGATGAAGATTATGAGGAAAATGCAAGCAGAGATGATCGATTTGCAAGAGCAACTCCTTGTGGCGAGATCCCGGACAGAGATAGCTCTAGAGCGTTGCGATATCTTATAGACGCAAATTGCCCAGAATGCAGCAGAACCCGAGGAAGAACCTGAGGAAGAACCTGAGGAAGAACCCGAGGAAGATCCCGAGGAGGAACCCGAAGAGGAACCGGAGGAAGAACCGGCTGAGCCAGAGGCACACTCAGAGGTGTCCTTAGACGATGACATCTAAGGATGATAACACCTAGATGAAGGGGTTGTCTCCATCCAAACTATTATTTTCTATGATTTTATGGATTGGTTTTAAATACCTTGTAGCGAATACAATGGTTTCAATCATGAATTATTATTTGGATTATTATATGGTTGTGATGTGATGTTTGCTCCTTTTATTTTTCTTTCTTACATATCTTTTTATTACATGTATGGTGTGTTGCATATGAAACCGAGAATTCATGTCTAACATTTTATGCTATGATTCTAGGAGATGGCTGGAAGAAACGCTGGGCACGGTCGCGGTAACATCAACTTAACCGCAGCAGAACTCCAAACCCTATTGAATGACCATGCGGCGGCAGCTCTAGCCGCACATGTTCAGAATCAAGCCGGAGGTCCAGCTGGAGCGTGTACTTTCAAGAACTACCTGGATTGCAAGCCCAATTCGTTTAAGGGCACTGAGGGAGCCATAGGTATCCTGCGTTGGGCTGAGAAGACCGAATCAGCTTTCGAAATGTGTAACTGTCCACCTGCTAGTAGGGTCAAATTTGCTGCTGGAACACTGGAAGATTCTACTCTCACTTGGTGGAACTCCAATGTGCAAATCCTTGGATTAGAATTGGCGAACGCTATGAACTGTGAAGAGTTCAAGAATATGATGCGGGAAGAGTATTGTCCTAGAGAGGAAATCGCGAAGTTGGAATCTGAGTTTAGGTGGTTGAAAAGGGTGGGTTCCGAGATTGAAGCCTACACCACCCGTTCTCACGAGCTATCAGTAATGTGTCCACGGATGGTAGACCCGCCGAGTAAGAGAATCTAGATGTATATCGATGGGTTGGTACCACAAATTCAGGGTATGGTGACATCTTCCAAACCGGCTACAATTCAACAAGCGATCCGGTTAGCTCACAAACTGACGGATCAGGCAGTGACACAAGGTGCGTTACCACCTAGAGGTTCAATCTCTAAAACCCGTGACAACCCGAGCACTGACAACAACAACAACCCGAGCAATGGAAAGAGGAAATTCGAC